>NC_135647.1:29427371-29560973 GCF_053574225.1 Canis aureus
ACCTCACCTGCATCTGGTGACTCTGGCCTGCAGGTTGGCCTCACCTGGACCTGGGGAGTGGGGTTGCCACCTGGGCCTGACACATAGCTGGTGACTCAGGTCCTCCCATGTGCCTCATTTGGACCTGTTGAATCTGGTCCTTAGCTGGTCCTCTTCCAGACCCGAGGACTCTGGTCACCACCTGGGAATAACCTGGACCTGGTGAATCTGGTCCAAATCTGGGCCTCACCAAGTCCTGGTGACTTTCTTCACCACCTGGACCTGATTGCTGTGGACGCCTTCTTGGCGTCACCTGGAACTGGTGACTCTGATCCTATCTGCGCCTTACCCAGAACTGGTGACTCTGGTCCTCACCTGGGCATCATTGGTACCTGGGGATTCTGTTCCACATCTGAGCCTCACCTGGACCCGATGACTCTGGAACCACTCTGGGCCTCACCCTGATCTGGTGACTTGGTACCCATCTGGATATCACCTCGATCAGGTGATTCCGGTACACTTCTAAGCCGAACCAGATATGGTGAAACTGGTCCTCAACTGGGCCTCACCTGGACAAGGTGACTCTGGTCCCCCTCTGGGTTTCACCGTGCCCTAGTGAGTGTGAACCCCACTTTGGCCTCACTTGGACCTGCTGACCCTGGTTGCCACCTGCGCCTGACCTCGAAATGTTGACTCTGGTTCTTTCAAGGGCCTCCCCGGGACCTGATGATCCTGGTCCCCACCTGGGCCTCACCTGGACGTAGTCACTCTTGTCACCACTGGGGACTCACCTGGACCTGCTTACTATGTTCCACACCTGGGCCTCACGTAGATCTGTTGACCATGGTCCCCAAGCCGGCCTCACATGGACCTGTGGCCTCTGATCCCCACCAGGGCCTCACGTGTACCTGATAACTCTGGTCCTCACCTGGGCCTCATTTGGACCTAGTGAATATGCTCCCCACCTGCTCCTCATCTGGAACTGGTGACTCTGGTTCTACCTGGGCATCATCGGTACATGGTTACTCTATTCACCACTGGGACTGAACTGATCCTGGTAACTCTGGTCTTGACTTTGGCCTCTTCTGACCAGGTGACCCTGGCTCCACCTGGGCCTCACCAGTAACTGGTGACTCTCATCCAAAGCGTGGCCTCACCAGACCTGGTGACTGTGGTTCCCATCGGGACCTCACCTCGACCTCAAGTCTCTGGTCCCACCTGGGCCTCACGAGGACCTGGTGTCTCTGGTACCCACCAGGGTAGCATCAGGATATGGTTACACTGTTCACTAACAGTGACCCTGCCGGACCTATTAACTCTGGTCTTCACCTGGGCCACAACTGGACATGGTGACACTGGTTCCCACTTGGGTCTCACCTGGACATGCTGAGAAGGATCCGCACCTGGTCCTCACCTCTAATTGGTGATTCTTGTTCCCACATGGACATCATGTGGACCTGCTGGCTGCAGTGTTTCTAGCTTCTCATGTACCTCGTGACTCTGGTCCCCACCAGGGCCTCAACGGGACCTGGTGAGTGTGGTTGCCACCTGCACCTCACCTGGACCTGCTGATTCTGGTCTGCACCTGAGACTACCCTGGAGAGATGAATGTGGTCCCCACCTGGGCTTCACCTGGATTTGGGGACTCCGGTCCCCATCTGGGCCTCACCTGGCCCTGTTGACCATGGTCCTCAACTGGGCAAAATTGGGACCCGGTGACTGTGTTCCACAACTGGACCTCACCTGGACCAGGTGACTCTGGTCCCCCTCTGGGTCTCACCGTGCCCTAGTGACTGTGAACCCCACTTTGGCCTGCTTTGGACCTGCTGACCCTGGATTCCACCTGCGCCTGACCTCGAACTGTTGACTCTGGTTCTTTCAAGGGCCTCCCCTGGACCTGGTGATCCTGGTCCCCAACTGGGCCTCAACTGGACGTGGTGACTCTTGTGACCACCTGGGACTCACCTGGACCTGGTTACTGTGTTCCACACTTGGGCATCCAGTAGACATGTTGACCATGGTCCCCAAGCCGGCCTCACATGGACCTGTTGCCTCTGATCCTCACCGGGGCCTCACGTGTACCTGGTAACTCTGGTCCTCACCTGGGCCTCATCTGGACCTAGTGACTCTGGTCCCCACCTGGGCTTCACCTGGATCTGGTGACTCAGGTCCCCACGTGGGCCTCTTGGACCTGGTGAATCTGGTCCCTACCTGATCCTTCCCGGACCCGGGGACTCTGGTCACCACCTGGGACTCACCTGGACCTGGTGAATCTGGTCCCCATCTGGGTCTCACCCAGTCCTGGTGATTTCTTCCCCACCTGGACCTGAATGATGTGGACTCTTTCTTGGCCTCACCTGGAACTAGTGACTCTGATTCTATCTGCGCATCACGCAGACCTGGTGACTCTGGTCCTCACCTGGACATATTTGTACCTGGTGACTCTGTTCCACACCTGAGCCTCACCTGGACATGATGACTCTGGAAAATCTCTGGGTCTCACCCTGACCTGGTGACACTGGTCCCCATCTGGATGTCACCTGGACCAGGTGATTCTGGTACACCTCTAGGCCTCAACCAGATCTGGAGACTCTGGTCCTCAACCGGGCCTCACCTGGACCTAGTGAATATGCTCCATCTGGGCCTCATTTCACCTGTTGACTCTGGTCCCTACCTGGGCGTCATCCCGACATGGTTCCACTGCATTGCCTGCAGGTTGGCCTCACCTGGATCTGGTAAATCTGGTCCCAACCAGGGCATCATCGTGACATACTTCCTCTGCATGGCCTGCAGGGTGGCCTCACCTGGACCTGGGGAGTGGGGTTGCCACCTGGGCCTCACCCATACCTCTTGACACAGGTCCCCACGTGGGCCTCACGTGGACCTGTTGAATCTTGGCCTTACCTGTTCCTCACCCGGAACTGGTAAGTCTGGTCACCACCTGGAAGTCACCTGGACCTGGTGAATCTGGTCCCCAACTGGGCCTCACCCAATCCTGGTGAATTTGTTGCCCACCTGGACCTGATTGCTGTTGACTCCTTCTTGGCCTCACCTGGAACTTGTGACTTTGATCCTAACTGGGCCTAACCCAGATCTGGTGACTCTGGTCCTAACCTGAGGACCATTATGATCTGGATACTCGGTTCCACACCTGAGCCTCACCTGGACATGATGACTCTTAATCCCCTCTGGGCCTCAGCCTGACATGGTGACTCTGGTCCCCATCTGGATGTAACCTAGACCAGGTGAATCTGGTACCACTCTAGAATCAATCGAATTGAAAACAATCGAATCGAAAAGAATCGAATCAAAAAAAGTCGAATCGAAACGAAAACAATTGAATCGAAACGAATCTAAAAGAATCGTATTGAATTGCATCGAGTCGAAAAGACTCGAATCAAAAAGACTCGAATCGAATTGAATCAAATCGAAAAGAATCTAATAGAAACCACTCGAACAGAATCAAATCGAAATGATTCAAAATGAATCGAATAGAATAGAATCGAAAAAAATCGAATAGAATCGAAACGAACCGAAACGAATCGACGAGAATCGATTAGAATCGAAATGAAAAGAATCGTATTGAATCGAATCGAAAAGAATCAAATCAAATCGAATCGAAAGAATTGAATCAAATCGAAAAGAATCCAATCGAATCGAAAAGAATCGAACTGAATGGAATCAAATCGAAAGGAATCGAATCGAATCGAAAAGAATCGAATCAAATTTAATGGAATCGAAAAGAATCGAATTGAATCGAAAAGAATCGAAATGAAACAAATCAGATCAAATGGAAAAGCATCAAATCGAATTGAAAAGAATCGAATCGAATCGAAAAGAATCGAATCAAAAAGACTCGAATCGAAAAGAATCGAACTGAAAAGAATCGAATCGAATCGAATCGAATTGAAAGAATCGAATTGAATAGAAAAAAATCGAATAGAAAAGAATCGAACCGAAAAGAAAAGAATCAAATTGAATCAGTCGATTAAATTCTAGTCGAATCGAATCAAAAGGCATGAAACCGAGTCGAATCGAATCGAAAAGAAACGAATCGAATCGAAAAGAATCGAATTGTATCTAATCAAAAAGAATCGAATCGTATAGACTCGAATCGAAAAGAATCCAATTGCATCATCGAATGGAAACTAATCGAATTGAATAGAATAGAAAAGAATCGAATCGAATCAAATCGAAAACAATCAAATTGAATTGATCGAAAAGAATCGAATTGAATCAAATCGAATCGAAATGAAAAGAGTCGAAAGGATTCAAATAGAAAAGAATCGAATCGAAAAAAATCAAATCGACACGAAAAGAATTGAATCGAATCAAAAAGTATCGAATTAATTCGAAAACATTCGAATCGAAAAGATCGAATTGAAATGAATCCGATCGAAATGAAAAGAATCTACTCGATTCGAATCCAAAAGAATCGAATCCAAAAGAATCGAATCGAATCCAAAAGAATCGAATTGAATTGAATCAAAAGAAATGAATTGAATTGAATCAAAAAGGAACTAATCGAATCAAATCGAAAAAACTCGAATAGAATCAAATCGAATCAAAAAGAATCGAATAGATTCGAATAAAAAAGAATCGAATTGAGGGATCCCAGGGTGGCGCAGCGGTTTAGCGCCTGCCTTTGGCCCAGGGCGCGATCCTGGAGACCCGGGATCGAATCCCACATCGGGCTCCTGGTGCATGGAGCCTGCTTCTCCCTCTGCCTGTGTCTCTGCCTCTCTGTCTCTCTCTGAGACTATCATAAAAAAAAGAATCGAATTGAATAGAGTTGAAAAAAATCATAAAGAATCAAATCGAAAAGAATCGAATTCCATGTAACGAAAAGATTCGAATTGAAAAGAATCAAATCGAAACAAAAGAATCGAATCGAATCGACATGAATCAAAAAGAATCGAATCAAAACGAATCGAAAAGAAACAAATCAAGTAGAATCTAAAAGAATCGAATCGAATCAAATCGAAAATATTCGAATAGAATTGAATCGAAAAGAATCAAAACGAATCGAACCGAAGAGAATCGATTCGAATCAAAATAAAAAGTATCGTATCAAATCGAATCGAAAAGAATCATATCAAATAGAATCGAAAGAATGGAATCAAATCTAAAACAATCGAATCGAATCCAAAAGAATCGCATTGAATGGAATAGAATCGAAAAGAATAGAATAGACTCGAAAGAAATCGAATAGAATCAAATCAAATCAAAAAGAATCGAATTGAATTGATCCTAACCAAAATAAGCGAAATGAATCGACTCGAACCGAAAAAAATCAAATCGAAAAGAATCGAATCTCAACGAAAATAATCGAAATGAATAGAATCGAAAAGAATCGAATGGAATCCAATCGAAAAGAATCAAATTGATTCGAATCGAAACAAATTGAATCCAATCGAAAAGAATCTAATTGAATCGAATCGAAAAGAATCGAATTCAATCAAAACGAATCGATTTGAATGGAATAGAAAAGAATAGAATAGAATCGAAAAGAATCAAATCGAATCGAAAAGAATCGAATCGAAAAGAATTGAATCGAATCGAAAAGAAACGAATCGAACCGAATCAAAAAGAAAACAATCGAATCGAATCAAATACAAAAGAATCGCTTTGAATAGCATAGAATTGTAAAGAATCGAATCGATCGAATTGAAAACAATCGAATCGAAAAGAATCGAATCAAAAAAAGTCGAATCGAAACGAAAACAATCGAATCGAATCTAAAAGAATCGTATTGAATTGAATCGAGTCGAAAAGACTCGAATCAAAAAGACTCGAATCGAATTGAATCAAATCGAAAAGAATCTAATAGAAACCACTCGAACAGAATCAAATCGAAATGATTCAAAATGAATTCAATAGAATAGAATCGAAAAAATCGAATAGAATCGAAACGAATCGAAACGAAATGAATCGAAGAGAATCGATTAGAATCGAAATGAAAAGAATCGTATTGAATCGAATCGAAAAGAATCAAATCAAATCGAATCGAAAGAATTGAATCAAATCGAAAAGAATCCAATCGAATCGAAAAGAATCGAACTGAATGGAATCAAATCGAAAAGAATCTAATCGAATCGAAAAGAATCGAATCAAATTTAATGGAATCGAAAAGAATCGAATTGAATCGAAAAGAATCGAAATGAAACAAATCAGATCAAATGGAAAAGCATCAAATCGAATTGAAAAGAAACGAATCGAATCGAAAAGACTCGAATCGAATTAAAAATATCAAATCGAATCGAATCGCTAAGATTCGAATTGAAAAGAATCGAATTGAAACGAATCGATTTGAAACGAAAAGAATCGAATCGAATCGAATCGAATTGAAAGAATTGAATTGAATAGAAAAAATCGAATAGAAAAGAATCGAACCGAAAAGAAAAGAATCAAATTGAATCAGTCGATTAAATTCTAGTCGAATCGAATCAAAAAGCATGAAATCGGGTCGAATCGAATCGAAAAGAATCGAATCGAATCGAAAAGAATCGAATTGTATCTAATCAAAAAGAATCGAATCGTATAGACTGGAATCGAAAAGAATCCAATTGCATCATCGAATGGAAACTAATCGAATTGAATAGAATAGAAAAGAATCGAATCGAATCAAATCGAAAACAATCAAATTGAATTGATCGAAAAGAATCGAATTGAATCAAATCGAATCGAAATGAAAAGAGTCGAATCGATTCAAATAGAAAAGAATCGAATCGAAAAGAATCAAATCGACACGAAAAGAATCGAATCGAATCAAAAAGTATCGAATTGATTCGAAAACATTCGAATCGAAAAGAATCGAATTGAAATGAATCCGATCGAAATGAAAAGAATCTACTCGATTCGAATCCAAAAGAATCGAATCCAAAAGAATCGAATCGAATCCAAAAGAATCGAATTGAATTGAATCAAAAGAAATGAATTGAATTGAATCAAAAAGGAACTAATCGAATCAAATCGAAAAAACTCGAATAGAATACACTCGAATCAAAAAGAATCGAAAAGATTCGAATAAAACAGAATCGAATTGAGGGATCCCTGGGTGGCGCTGCGGTTTAGCGCTTGCCTTTGGCCCAGGGCGCGATCCTGGAGACCCGGGATCGAATCCCACATCGGGCTCCTGGTGCATGGAGCCTGCTTCTCCCTCTGCCTGTGTCTCTGCCTCTCTCTCTCTCTGTGACTATCATAAAAAAACGAATCGAATTGAATCGCGTTTAAAAATATCATAAGGAGTCAAATCGAAAAGAATCGAATTCCATGTAACGAAAAGATTCGAATTGAACGAATTGAATCGAAACAAAAGAATCGAATCGAAACGACTGAATCAAAATAATCGAATCAAAACGAATCGAAAAGAAACAAATCAAGTAGAATCTAAAAGAATCGAATCGAATCAAATCGAAAAAATTCGAATAGAATTGAATCGAAAAGAATCAAAACGAATCGAACCGAAGAGAATCGATTCGAATAAAAATATAAAGTATCGTATCAAATCGAATCGAAAAGAATCATATCAAAGAGAATCGAAAGAATGGAATCAAATCTAAAACAATCGAATCGAATCGAAAAGAATCGGATTGAATGGAATAGAATCGAAAAGAATAGAATAGAATCGAAAGAAATTGAATAGAATCAAATCAAATCAAAAAGAATCGAATTGAATTGATCTTAACCAAAATAAGCGAAATGAATGGACTCGAACCGAAAAAAATCAAATCGAAAAGAATCTAATCTCAACGAAAATAATCGAAATGAATAGAATCGAAAAGAATCGAATTGAATCAAATCGAAAAGAATCGAATGGAATCCAATCGAAAAGAACCAAATTGATTCGAATCGAAACAAATTGAATCCAATCGAAAAGAATCGAATGGAATCGAATCGAAAAGAATCGAATTCAATCAAAACGAATCGATTCGAATGGAATAGAAAGTAATAGAATAGAATCGAAAAGAATCAAATCGAATCGAAAAGAATCGAATCGAAAAGAATTGAATCGAATCGAAAAGAAACGAATCGAACCGAATCAAAAAGAAAACAATCGAATCGAATCAAATACAAAAGAATCGCTTTGAATAGCATAGAATTGTAAAGAATCGAATCAATCGAACTGAAAACAATCGAATCGAAAAGAATCGAATCAAAAAAAGTCGAATCGAAACGAAAACAATCGAATCGAATCGAATCTAAAAGAATCGTATTGAATTGAATCGAGTCGAAAAGACTCGAATCAAAAAGACTCGAATCGAATTGAATCAAATCGAAAAGAATGTAATAGAAACCACTCGAACAGAATCAAATCGAAATGATTCAAAATGAATCGAATAGAATAGAATCGAAAAAATCGAATAGAATCGAAACGAATCGAAACGAAATGAATCGAAGAGAATCGATTAGAAACGAAATGAAAAGAATCGTATTGAATCGAATCGAAAAGAATCAAATCAAATCGAATCGAAAGAATGGAATCAAATCGAAAAGAATCCAATCGAATCGAAAAGAATCGAACTGAATGGAATCAAATCGAAAAGAATCCAATCGAAAAGAAAAGAATCGAATCAAATTTAATGGAATCGAAAAGAATCGAATTGAATCGAAAAGAATCGAAATGAAACAAATCAGATCCAATGGAAAAGCATCAAATCGAATTGAAAAGAATCGAATCGAATCGAAATGAATCGAATCAAAAAGACTCGAATCGAAAAGAATCGAATTGAAAAGAATCGAATCGAATCGAAAAGACTCGAATCGAATTAAAAATATCAAATCGAATCGAATCGCAAAGAATCGAACTGAAAAGACTCGAATTGAAACGAATCGATTTGAAACGACAAGAATCGAATCGAATCGAATTGAAAGAATCGAATTGAATAGAAAAAAATCGAATAGAAAAGAATCGAACCGAAAAGAAAAGAATCAAATTGAATCAGTCGATTAAATTCTAGTCGAATCGAATCAAAAAGCATGAAATCGAGTCGAATCGAATCGAAAAGAATCGAATTGTATCTAATCAAAAAGAATCGTATCGTATCGACTCGAATCGAAAAGAATCCAATTGCATCATCGAATGGAAACTAATCGAATTGAATAGAATAGAAAAGAATCGAATCGAATCAAATCGAAAACAAATTGAATTGATCGAAAAGAATCGAATTGAATCAAATCGAATCGAAATGAAAAGAATCGAATCGATTCAAATAGAAAAGAATCGAATCGAAAAGAATCAAATCGACACGAAAAGAATCGAATCGAATCAAAAAGTATCGAATTGATTCGAAAATATTCGATTCGAAAAGAATCGAATTGAAATGAATCCGATCGAAATGGAAAGAATCTACTCGATTCGAATCCAAAAGAATCGAATCCAAAAGACTCGAATCGAATCCAAAAGAATCGAATTGAATTGAATCAAAAGAAATGAATTGAATTGAATCAAAAAGGAACTAATCGAATCAAATCGAAAAAAATCGAATAGAATCAAAAAGAATCGAATAGATTCGAATAAAAATGAATCGAATTGAGGGATCCCTGGGTGGCGCTGCGGTTTAGCGCCTGCCTTTGGCCAAGGGCGCGAACCTGGAGACCCGGGATCGAATCAAATCGAAAAGAATCGAATTCCATGTAACGAAAAGATTCGAATTGAAAAGAATCGAATCGAAACAAAAGAATCGAATCGAATCGACATGAATCAAAAAGAATCGAATCAAAACGAATCGAAAAGAAACAAATCAAGTAGAATCTAAAAGAATCGAATCGAATCAAATCGAAAAAATTCGAATAGAATTGAATCGAAAAGAATCAAAACGAATCGAACCGAAGAGAATCGATTCGAATCAAAATAAAAAGTATCGTATCAAATCGAATCGAAAAGAATCATATCAAATAGAATCGAAAGAATGGAATCAAATCCAAAACAATCGAATCGAATCGAAAAGAATCGAATTGAACGGAATGGAATCGAAAAGAATACAATAGAATAGAATCGAAAGAAATCGAATAGAATCAAATCAAATCAAAAAGAATCGAATTGAATTGATCCTAACCAAAATAAGCGAAATGAATCGACTCGAACCGAAAAAAATCAAATCGAAAAGAATCTAATCTCAACGAAAATCATCGAAATGAATAGAATCGAAAAGAATCGAATTGAATCAAATCGAAAAGAATCGAATGGAATCCAATCGAAAAGAATCTAATTGAATCGAATCGAAAAGAATCGAATTCAATCAAAACGAATCGATTCGAATGGAATAGAAAGTAATAGAATAGAATCGAAAAGAATCGAATCGAATCGAAAAGAATCGAATCGAAAAGAATTGAATCGAATCGAAAAGAAACGAATCGAACCGAATCAAAACGAAAACAATCGAATCGAATCAAATACAAAAGAATCGCTTTGAATAGCATAGAATTGTAAAGAATCGAATCAATCGAACTGAAAACAATCGAATCGAAAAGAATCGAATCAAAAAAAGTCGAATCGAAACGAAAACAATCGAATCGAATCGAATCTAAAAGAATCGTATTGAATTGAATCGAGTCGAAAAGACTCGAATCAAAAAGACTCGAATCGAATTGAATCAAATCGAAAAGAATGTAATAGTAACCACTCGAACAGAATCAAATCGAAATGATTCAAAATGAATCGAATAGAATAGAATCGAAAAAAATCGAATAGAATCGAAACGAATCGAAACGAAATGAATCGAAGAGAATCGATTAGAAACGAAATGAAAAGAATCGTATTGAATCGAATCGAAAAGAATCAAATCAAATCGAATCGAAAGAATGGAATCAAATCGAAAAGAATCCAATCGAATCGAAAAGAATCGAACTGAATGGAATCAAATCGAAAAGAATCCAATCGAAAAGAAAAGAATCGAATCAAATTTAATGGAATCGAAAAGAATCGAATTGAATCGAAAAGAATCGAAATGAAACAAATCAGATCCAATGGAAAAGCATCAAATCGAATTGAAAAGAATCGAATCGAATCGAAATGAATCGAATCAAAAAGACTCGAATCGAAATAATCGAATTGAAAAGAATCGAATCGAATCGAAAAGACTCGAATCGAATTAAAAATATCAAATCGAATCGAATCGCAAAGAATCGAACTGAAAAGACTCGAATTGAAACGAATCGATTTGAAACGACAAGAATCGAATCGAATCGAATTGAAAGAATCGAATTGAATAGAAAAAAATCGAATAGAAAAGAATCGAACCGAAAAGAAAAGAATCAAATTGAATCAGTCGATTAAATTCTAGTCGAATCGAATCAAAAAGCATGAAATCGAGTCGAATCGAATCGAAAAGAATCGAATCGAATCGAAAAGAATCGAATTGTATCTAATCAAAAAGAATCGTATCGTATCGACTCGAATCGAAAAGAATCCAATTGCATCATCGAATGGAAACTAATCGAATTGAATAGAATAGAAAAGAATCGAATCGAATCAAATCGAAAACAAATTGAATTGATCGAAAAGAATCGAATTGAATCAAATCGAATCGAAATGAAAAGAATCGAATCGATTCAAATAGAAAAGAATCGAATCGAAAAGAATCAAATCGACACGAAAAGAATCGAATCGAATCAAAAAGTATCGAATTGATTCGAAAATATTCGATTCGAAAAGAATCGAATTGAAATGAATCCGATCGAAATGGAAAGAATCTACTCGATTCGAATCCAAAAGAATCGAATCCAAAAGAATCGAATCGAATCCAAAAGAATCGAATTGAATTGAATCAAAAGAAATGAATTGAATTGAATCAAAAAGGAACTAATCGAATCAAATCGAAAAAAATCGAATAGAATCAAAAAGAATCGAATAGATTCGAATAAAAAAGAATCGAATTGAGGGATCCCTGGGTGGCGCTGCGGTTTAGCGCCTGCCTTTGGCCCAGGGCGCGATCCTGGAGACCCGGGATCGAGTCAAATCGAAAAGAATCGAATTCCATGTAACGAAAAGATTCGAATTGAAAAGAATCGAATCGAAACAAAAGAATCGAATCGAATCGACATGAATCAAAAAGAATCGAATCAAAACGAATCGAAAAGAAACAAATCAAGTAGAATCTAAAAGAATCGAATCGAATCAAATCGAAAAAATTCGAATAGAATTGAATCGAAAAGAATCAAAACGAATCGAACCGAAGAGAATCGATTCGAATCAAAATAAAAAGTATCGTATCAAATCGAATCGAAAAGAATCATATCAAATAGAATCGAAAGAATGGAATCAAATCTAAAACAATCGAATCGAATCGAAAAGAATCGGATTGAACGGAATAGAATCGAAAAGAATAGAATAGAATCGAAAGAAATCGAATAGAATCAAATCAAATCAAAAAGAATCGAATTGAATTGATCCTAACCAAAATAAGCGAAATAAATCGACTCGAACCGAAAAAAATCAAATCGAAAAGAATCTAATCTCAACGAAAATCATCGAAATGAATAGAATCGAAAAGAATCGAATTGAATCAAATCGAAAAGAATCGAATGGAATCCAATCGAAAAGAACCAAATTGATTCGAATCGAAACAAATTGAATCCAATCGAAAAGAATCTAATTGAATCGAATCGAAAAGAATCGAATTCAATCAAAACGAATCGATTCGAATGGAATAGAAAGTAATAGAATAGAATCGAAAAGAATCAAATCGAATCGAAAAGAATCGAATCGAAAAGAATTGAATCGAATCGAAAAGAAACGAATCGAACCGAATCAAAAAGAAAACAATCGAATCGAATCAAATACAAAAGAATCGCTTTGAATAGCATAGAATTGTAAAGAATCGAATCAATCGAACTGAAAACAATCGAATCGAAAAGAATCGAATCAAAAAAGTCGAATCGAAACGAAAACAATCGAATCGAATCGAATCTAAAAGAATCGTATTGAATTGAATCGAGTCGAAAAGACTCGAATCAAAAAGACTCGAATCGAATTGAATCAAATCGAAAAGAATGTAATAGTAACCACTCGAACAGAATCAAATCGAAACGATTCAAAATGAATCGAATAGAATAGAATCGAAAAAAATCGAATAGAATCGAAACGAATCGAAACGAAATGAATCGAAGAGAATCGATTAGAAACGAAATGAAAAGAATCGTATTGAATCGAATCGAAAAGAATCAAATCAAATCGAATCGAAAGAATGGAATCAAATCGAAAAGAATCCAATCGAATCGAAAAGAATCGAACTGAATGGAATCAAATCGAAAAGAATCCAATCGAAAAGAAAAGAATCGAATCAAATTTAATGGAATCGAAAAGAATCGAATTGAATCGAAAAGAATCGAAATGAAACAAATCAGATCCAATGGAAAAGCATCAAATCGAATTGAAAAGAATCGAATCGAATCGAAATGAATCGAATCAAAAAGACTCGAATCGAAAAGAATCGAATTGAAAAGAATCGAATCGAATCGAAAAGACTCGAATCGAATTAAAAATATCAAATCGAATCGAATCGCAAAGAATCGAACTGAAAAGACTCGAATTGAAACGAATCGATTTGAAACGACAAGAATCGAATCGAATCGAATTGAAAGAATCGAATTGAATAGAAAAAAATCGAATAGAAAAGAATCGAACCGAAAAGAAAAGAATCAAATTGAATCAGTCGATTAAATTCTAGTCGAATCGAATCAAAAAGCATGAAATCGAGTCGAATCGAATCGAAAAGAATCGAATCGAATCGAAAAGAATCGAATTGTATCTAATCAAAAAGAATCGTATCGTATCGACTCGAATCGAAAAGAATCCAATTGCATCATCGAATGGAAACTAATCGAATTGAATAGAATAGAAAAGAATCGAATCGAATCAAATCGAAAACAAATTGAATTGATCGAAAAGAATCGAATTGAATCAAATCGAATCGAAATGAAAAGAATCGAATCGATTCAAATAGAAAAGAATCGAATCGAAAAGAATCAAATCGACACGAAAAGAATCGAATCGAATCAAAAAGTATCGAATTGATTCGAAAATATTCGATTCGAAAAGAATCGAATTGAAATGAATCCGATCGAAATGGAAAGAATCTACTCGATTCGAATCCAAAAGAATCGAATCCAAAAGACTCGAATCGAATAAAAAGAATCGAATTGAATTGAATCAAAAGAAATGAATTGAATTGAATCAAAAAGGAACTAATCGAATCAAATCGAAAAAAATCGAATAGAATCAAAAAGAATCGAATAGATTCGAATAAAAATGAATCGAATTGAGGGATCCCTGGGTGGCGCTGCGGTTTAGCGCCTGCCTTTGGCCCAGGGCGCGATCCTGGAGACCCGGGATCGAGTCAAATCGAAAAGAATCGAATTCCATGTAACGAAAAGATTCGAATTGAAAAGAATCGAATCGAAACAAAAGAATCGAATCGAATCGACATGAATCAAAAAGAATCGAATCAAAACGAATCGAAAAGAAACAAATCAAGTAGAATCTAAAAGAATCGAATCGAATCAAATCGAAAAAATTCGAATAGAATTGAATCGAAAAGAATCAAAACGAATCGAACCGAAGAGAATCGATTCGAATCAAAATAAAAAGTATCGTATCAAATCGAATCGAAAAGAATCATATCAAATAGAATCGAAAGAATGGAATCAAATCTAAAACAATCGAATCGAATCGAAAAGAATCGGATTGAACGGAATAGAATCGAAAAGAATAGAATAGAATCGAAAGAAATCGAATAGAATCAAATCAAATCAAAAAGAATCGAATTGAATTGATCCTAACCAAAATAAGCGAAATGAATCGACTCGAACCGAAAAAAATCAAATCGAAAAGAATCTAATCTCAACGAAAATCATCGAAATGAATAGAATCGAAAAGAATCGAATTGAATCAAATCGAAAAGAATCGAATGGAATCCAATCGAAAAGAACCAAATTGATTCGAATCGAAACAAATTGAATCCAATCGAAAAGAATCTAATTGAATCGAATCGAAAAGAATCGAATTCAATCAAAACGAATCGATTCGAATGGAATAGAAAGTAATAGAATAGAATCGAAAAGAATCAAATCGAATCGAAAAGAATCGAATCGAAAAGAATTGAATCGAATCGAAAAGAAACGAATCGAACCGAATCAAAAAGAAAACAATCGAATCGAATCAAATACAAAAGAATCGCTTTGAATAGCATAGAATTGTAAAGAATCGAATCAATCGAACTGAAAACAATCGAATCGAAAAGAATCGAATCAAAAAAAGTCGAATCGAAACGAAAACAATCGAATCGAATCGAATCTAAAAGAATCGTATTGAATTGAATCGAGTCGAAAAGACTCGAATCAAAAAGACTCGAATCGAATTGAATCAAATCGAAAAGAATGTAATAGTAACCACTCGAACAGAATCAAATCGAAATGATTCAAAATGAATCGAATAGAATAGAATCGAAAAAAATCGAATAGAATCGAAACGAATCGAAACGAAATGAATCGAAGAGAATCGATTAGAAACGAAATGAAAAGAATCGTATTGAATCGAATCGAAAAGAATCAAATCAAATCGAATCGAAAGAATTGAATCAAATCGAAAAGAATCCAATCGAATCGAAAAGAATCGAACTGAATGGAATCAAATCGAAAAGAATCCAATCGAAAAGAAAAGAATCGAATCAAATTTAATGGAATCGAAAAGAATCGAATTGAATCGAAAAGAATCGAAATGAAACAAATCAGATCCAATGGAAAAGCATCAAATCGAATTGAAAAGAATCGAATCGAATCGAAATGAATCGAATCAAAAAGACTCGAATCGAAAAGAATCGAATTGAAAAGAATCGAATCGAATCGAAAAGACTCGAATCGAATTAAAAATATCAAATCGAATCGAATCGCAAAGAATCGAACTGAAAAGACTCGAATTGAAACGAATCGATTTGAAACGACAAGAATCGAATCGAATCGAATTGAAAGAATCGAATTGAATAGAAAAAAATCGAATAGAAAAGAATCGAACCGAAAAGAAAAGAATCAAATTGAATCAGTCGATTAAATTCTAGTCGAATCGAATCAAAAAGCATGAAATCGAGTCGAATCGAATCGAAAAGAATCGAATCGAATCGAAAAGAATCGAATTGTATCTAATCAAAAAGAATCGTATCGTATCGACTCGAATCGAAAAGAATCCAATTGCATCATCGAATGGAAACTAATCGAATTGAATAGAATAGAAAAGAATCGAATCGAATCAAATCGAAAACAAATTGAATTGATCGAAAAGAATCGAATTGAATCAAATCGAATCGAAATGAAAAGAATCGAATCGATTCAAATAGAAAAGAATCGAATCGAAAAGAATCAAATCGACACGAAAAGAATCGAATCGAATCAAAAAGTATCGAATTGATTCGAAAATATTCGATTCGAAAAGAATCGAATTGAAATGAATCCGATCGAAATGGAAAGAATCTACTCGATTCGAATCCAAAAGAATCGAATCCAAAAGAATCGAATCGAATCCAAAAGAATCGAATTGAATTGAATCAAAAGAAATGAATTGAATTGAATCAAAAAGGAACTAATCGAATCAAATCGAAAAAAATCGAATAGAATCAAAAAGAATCGAATAGATTCGAATAAAAAAGAATCGAATTGAGGGATCCCTGGGTGGCGCTGCGGTTTAGCGCCTGCCTTTGGCCCAGGGCGCGATCCTGGAGACCCGGGATCGAGTCAAATCGAAAAGAATCGAATTCCATGTAACGAAAAGATTCGAATTGAAAAGAATCGAATCGAAACAAAAGAATCGAATCGAATCGACATGAATCAAAAAGAATCGAATCAAAACGAATCGAAAAGAAACAAATCAAGTAGAATCTAAAAGAATCGAATCGAATCAAATCGAAAAAATTCGAATAGAATTGAATCGAAAAGAATCAAAACGAATCGAACCGAAGAGAATCGATTCGAATCAAAATAAAAAGTATCGTATCAAATCGAATCAAAAAGAATCATATCAAATAGAATCGAAAGAATGGAATCAAATCTAAAACAATCGAATCGAATCGAAAAGAAACGGATTGAACGGAATAGAATCGAAAAGAATAGAATAGAATCGAAAGAAATTGAATAGAATCAAATCAAATCAAAAAGAATCGAATTGAATTGATCCTAACCAAAATAAGCGAAATAAATCGACTCGAACCGAAAAAATCAAATCGAAAAGAATCTAATCTCAACGAAAATAATCGAAATGAATAGAATCGAAAAGAATCGAATTGAATCAAATCGAAAAGAATCGAATGGAATCCAATCGAAAAGAACCAAATTGATTCGAATCGAAACAAATTGAATCCAATCGAAAAGAATCTAATTGAATCGAATCGAAAAGAATCGAATTCAATCAAAACGAATCGATTCGAATGTAATAGAAAGTAATAGAATAGAATCGAAAAGAATCAAATCGAATCGAAAAGAATCGAATCGAAAAGAATTGAATCGAATCGAAAAGAAACGAATCGAACCGAATCAAAACGAAAACAATCGAATCGAATCAAATACAAAAGAATCGCTTTGAATAGCATAGAATTGTAAAGAATCGAATCAATCGAACTGAAAACAATCGAATCGAAAAGAATCGAATCAAAAAAAGTCGAATCGAAACGAAAACAATCGAATCGAATCGAATCTAAAAGAATCGTATTGAATTGAATCGAGTCGAAAAGACTCGAATCAAAAAGACTCGAATCGAATTGAATCAAATCGAAAAGAATGTAATAGAAACCACTCGAACAGAATCAAATCGAAACGATTCAAAATGAATCGAATAGAATAGAATCGAAAAAAATCGAATAGAATCGAAACGAATCGAAACGAAATGAATCGAAGAGAATCGATTAGAAACGAAATGAAAAGAATCGTATTGAATCGAATCGAAAAGAATCAAATCAAATCGAATCGAAAGAATTGAATCAAATCGAAAAGAATCCAATCGAATCGAAAAGAATCGAACTGAATGGAATCAAATCGAAAAGAATCCAATCGAAAAGAAAAGAATCGAATCAAATTTAATGGAATCGAAAAGAATCGAATTGAATCGAAAAGAATCGAAATGAAACAAATCAGATCCAATGGAAAAGCATCAAATCGAATTGAAAAGAATCGAATCGAATCGAAATGAATCGAATCAAAAAGACTCGAATCGAAATAATCGAATTGAAAAGAATCGAATCGAATCGAAAAGACTCGAATCGAATTAAAAATATCAAATCGAATCGAATCGCAAAGAATCGAACTGAAAAGACTCGAATTGAAACGAATCGATTTGAAACGACAAGAATCGAATCGAATCGAATTGAAAGAATCGAATTGAATAGAAAAAAATCGAATAGAAAAGAATCGAACCGAAAAGAAAAGAATCAAATTGAATCAGTCGATTAAATTCTAGTCGAATCGAATCAAAAAGCATGAAATCGAGTCGAATCGAATCGAAAAGAATCGAATCGAATCGAAAAGAATCGAATTGTATCTAATCAAAAAGAATCGTATCGTATCGACTCGAATCGAAAAGAATCCAATTGCATCATCGAATGGAAACTAATCGAATTGAATAGAATAGAAAAGAATCGAATCGAATCAAATCGAAAACAAATTGAATTGATCGAAAAGAATCGAATTGAATCAAATCGAATCGAAATGAAAAGAATCGAATCGATTCAAATAGAAAAGAATCGAATCGAAAAGAATCAAATCGACACGAAAAGAATCGAATCGAATCAAAAAGTATCGAATTGATTCGAAAATATTCGATTCGAAAAGAATCGAATTGAAATGAATCCGATCGAAATGGAAAGAATCTACTCGATTCGAATCCAAAAGAATCGAATCCAAAAGAATCGAATCGAATCCAAAAGAATCGAATTGAATTGAATCAAAAGAAATGAATTGAATTGAATCAAAAAGGAACTAATCGAATCAAATCGAAAAAAATCGAATAGAATCAAAAAGAATCGAATAGATTCGAATAAAAAAGAATCGAATTGAGGGATCCCTGGGTGGCGCTGCGGTTTAGCGCCTGCCTTTGGCCCAGGGCGCGATCCTGGAGACCCGGGATCGAGTCAAATCGAAAAGAATCGAATTCCATGTAACGAAAAGATTCGAATTGAAAAGAATCGAATCGAAACAAAAGAATCGAATCGAATCGACATGAATCAAAAAGAATCGAATCAAAACGAATCGAAAAGAAACAAATCAAGTAGAATCTAAAAGAATCGAATCGAATCAAATCGAAAAAATTCGAATAGAATTGAATCGAAAAGAATCAAAAGGAACCGGACCGAAGAGAATCGATTCGAATCAAAATAAAAAGTATCGTATCAAATCGAATCAAAAAGAATCATATCAAATAGAATCGAAAGAATGGAATCAAATCCAAAACAATCGAATCGAATCGAAAAGAATCGAATTGAACGGAATGGAATCGAAAAGAATACAATAGAATAGAATCGAAAGAAATCGAATAGAAACAAATCAAATCAAAAAGAATCGAATTGAATTGATCCTAACCAAAATAAGCGAAATGAATCGACTCGAACCGAAAAAAATCAAATCGAAAAGAATCTAATCTCAACGAAAATCATCGAAATGAATAGAATCGAAAAGAATCGAATTGAATCAAATCGAAAAGAATCGAATGGAATCCAATCGAAAAGAACCAAATTGATTCGAATCGAAACAAATTGAATCCAATCGAAAAGAATCGAATGGAATCGAATCGAAAAGAATCGAATTCAATCAAAACGAATCGATTCGAATGTAATAGAAAGTAATAGAATAGAATCGAAAAGAATCAAATCGAATCGAAAAGAATCGAATCGAAAAGAATTGAATCGAATCGAAAAGAAACGAATCGAACCGAATCAAAACGAAAACAATCGAATCGAATCAAATACAAAAGAATCGCTTTGAATAGCATAGAATTGTAAAGAATCGAATCAATCGAACTGAAAACAATCGAATCGAAAAGAATCGAATCAAAAAAAGTCGAATCGAAACGAAAACAATCGAATCGAATCGAATCTAAAAGAATCGTATTGAATTGAATCGAGTCGAAAAGACTCGAATCAAAAAGACTCGAATCGAATTGAATCAAATCGAAAAGAATGTAATAGTAACCACTCGAACAGAATCAAATCGAAATGATTCAAAATGAATCGAATAGAATAGAATCGAAAAAAATCGAATAGAATCGAAACGAATCGAAACGAAATGAATCGAAGAGAATCGATTAGAAACGAAATGAAAAGAATCGTATTGAATCGAATCGAAAAGAATCAAATCAAATCGAATCGAAAGAATTGAATCAAATCGAAAAGAATCCAATCGAATCGAAAAGAATCGAACTGAATGGAATCAAATCGAAAAGAATCCAATCGAAAAGAAAAGAATCGAATCAAATTTAATGGAATCGAAAAGAATCGAATTGAATCGAAAAGAATCGAAATGAAACAAATCAGATCCAATGGAAAAGCATCAAATCGAATTGAAAAGAATCGAATCGAATCGAAATGAATCGAATCAAAAAGACTCGAATCGAAAAGAATCGAATTGAAAAGAATCGAATCGAATCGAAAAGACTCGAATCGAATTAAAAATATCAAATCGAATCGAATCGCAAAGAATCGAACTGAAAAGACTCGAATTGAAACGAATCGATTTGAAACGACAAGAATCGAATCGAATCGAATTGAAAGAATCGAATTGAATAGAAAAAAATCGAATAGAAAAGAATCGAACCGAAAAGAAAAGAATCAAATTGAATCAGTCGATTAAATTCTAGTCGAATCGAATCAAAAAGCATGAAATCGAGTCGAATCGAATCGAAAAGAATCGAATCGAATCGAAAAGAATCGAATTGTATCTAATCAAAAAGAATCGTATCGTATCGACTCGAATCGAAAAGAATCCAATTGCATCATCGAATGGAAACTAATCGAATTGAATAGAATAGAAAAGAATCGAATCGAATCAAATCGAAAACAAATTGAATTGATCGAAAAGAATCGAATTGAATCAAATCGAATCGAAATGAAAAGAATCGAATCGATTCAAATAGAAAAGAATCGAATCGAAAAGAATCAAATCGACACGAAAAGAATCGAATCGAATCAAAAAGTATCGAATTGATTCGAAAATATTCGATTCGAAAAGAATCGAATTGAAATGAATCTGATCGAAATGGAAAGAATCTACTCGATTCGAATCCAAAAGAATCGAATCCAAAAGAATCGAATCGAATCCAAAAGAATCGAATTGAATTGAATCAAAAGAAATGAATTGAATTGAATCAAAAAGGAACTAATCGAATCAAATCGAAAAAAATCGAATAGAATCAAAAAGAATCGAATAGATTCGAATAAAAAAGAATCGAATTGAGGGATCCCTGGGTGGCGCTGCGGTTTAGCGCCTGCCTTTGGCCCAGGGCGCGATCCTGGAGACCCGGGATCGAGTCAAATCGAAAAGAATCGAATTCCATGTAACGAAAAGATTCGAATTGAAAAGAATCGAATCGAAACAAAAGAATCGAATCGAATCGACATGAATCAAAAAGAATCGAATCAAAACGAATCGAAAAGAAACAAATCAAGTAGAATCTAAAAGAATCGAATCGAATCAAATCGAAAAAATTCGAATAGAATTGAATCGAAAAGAATCAAAACGAATCGAACCGAAGAGAATCGATTCGAATCAAAATAAAAAGTATCGTATCAAATCGAATCGAAAAGAATCATATCAAATAGAATCGAAAGAATGGAATCAAATCTAAAACAATCGAATCGAATCGAAAAGAATCGGATTGAACGGAATAGAATCGAAAAGAATAGAATAGAATCGAAAGAAATCGAATAGAATCAAATCAAATCAAAAAGAATCGAATTGAATTGATCCTAACCAAAATAAGCGAAATGAATCGACTCGAACCGAAAAAAATCAAATCGAAAAGAATCTAATCTCAACGAAAATAATCGAAATGAATAGAATCGAAAAGAATCGAATTGAATCAAATCGAAAAGAATCGAATGGAATCCAATCGAAAAGAACCAAATTGATTCGAATCGAAACAAATTGAATCCAATCGAAAAGAATCTAATTGAATCGAATCGAAAAGAATCGAATTCAATCAAAACGAATCGATTCGAATGGAATAGAAAGTAATAGAATAGAATCGAAAAGAATCAAATCGAATCGAAAAGAATCGAATCGAAAAGAATTGAATCGAATCGAAAAGAAACGAATCGAACCGAATCAAAAAGAAAACAATCGAATCGAATCAAATACAAAAGAATCGCTTTGAATAGCATAGAATTGTAAAGAATCGAATCAATCGAACTGAAAACAATCGAATCGAAAAGAATCGAATCAAAAAAAGTCGAATCGAAACGAAAACAATCGAATCGAATCGAATCTAAAAGAATCGTATTGAATTGAATCGAGTCGAAAAGACTCGAATCAAAAAGACTCGAATCGAATTGAATCAAATCGAAAAGAATGTAATAGAAACCACTCGAACAGAATCAAATCGAAATGATTCAAAATGAATCGAATAGAATAGAATCGAAAAAAATCGAATAGAATCGAAACGAATCGAAACGAAATGAATCGAAGAGAATCGATTAGAAACGAAATGAAAAGAATCGTATTGAATCGAATCGAAAAGAATCAAATCAAATCGAATCGAAAGAATGGAATCAAATCGAAAAGAATCCAATCGAATCGAAAAGAATCGAACTGAATGGAATCAAATCGAAAAGAATCCAATCGAAAAGAAAAGAATCGAATCAAATTTAATGGAATCGAAAAGAATCGAATTGAATCGAAAAGAATCGAAATGAAACAAATCAGATCCAATGGAAAAGCATCAAATCGAATTGAAAAGAATCGAATCGAATCGAAATGAATCGAATCAAAAAGACTCGAATCGAAAAGAATCGAATTGAAAAGAATCGAATCGAATCGAAAAGACTCGAATCGAATTAAAAATATCAAATCGAATCGAATCGCAAAGAATCGAACTGAAAAGACTCGAATTGAAACGAATCGATTTGAAACGACAAGAATCGAATCGAATCGAATTGAAAGAATCGAATTGAATAGAAAAAAATCGAATAGAAAAGAATCGAACCGAAAAGAAAAGAATCAAATTGAATCAGTCGATTAAATTCTAGTCGAATCGAATCAAAAAGCATGAAATCGAGTCGAATCGAATCGAAAAGAATCGAATCGAATCGAAAAGAATCGAATTGTATCTAATCAAAAAGAATCGTATCGTATCGACTCGAATCGAAAAGAATCCAATTGCATCATCGAATGGAAACTAATCGAATTGAATAGAATAGAAAAGAATCGAATCGAATCAAATCGAAAACAAATTGAATTGATCGAAAAGAATCGAATTGAATCAAATCGAATCGAAATGAAAAGAATCGAATCGATTCAAATAGAAAAGAATCGAATCGAAAAGAATCAAATCGACACGAAAAGAATCGAATCGAATCAAAAAGTATCGAATTGATTCGAAAATATTCGATTCGAAAAGAATCGAATTGAAATGAATCCGATCGAAATGGAAAGAATCTACTCGATTCGAATCCAAAAGAATCGAATCCAAAAGAATCGAATCGAATCCAAAAGAATCGAATTGAATTGAATCAAAAGAAATGAATTGAATTGAATCAAAAAGGAACTAATCGAATCAAATCGAAAAAAATCGAATAGAATCAAAAAGAATCGAATAGATTCGAATAAAAAAGAATCGAATTGAGGGATCCCTGGGTGGCGCTGCGGTTTAGCGCCTGCCTTTGGCCCAGGGCGCGATCCTGGAGACCCGGGATCGAGTCAAATCGAAAAGAATCGAATTCCATGTAACGAAAAGATTCGAATTGAAAAGAATCGAATCGAAACAAAAGAATCGAATCGAATCGACATGAATCAAAAAGAATCGAATCAAAACGAATCGAAAAGAAACAAATCAAGTAGAATCTAAAAGAATCGAATCGAATCAAATCGAAAAAATTCGAATAGAATTGAATCGAAAAGAATCAAAACGAATCGAACCGAAGAGAATCGATTCGAATCAAAATAAAAAGTATCGTATCAAATCGAATCGAAAAGAATCATATCAAATAGAATCGAAAGAATGGAATCAAATCTAAAACAATCGAATCGAATCGAAAAGAATCGGATTGAACGGAATAGAATCGAAAAGAATAGAATAGAATCGAAAGAAATCGAATAGAATCAAATCAAATCAAAAAGAATCGAATTGAATTGATCCTAACCAAAATAAGCGAAATGAATCGACTCGAACCGAAAAAAATCAAATCGAAAAGAATCTAATCTCAACGAAAATCATCGAAATGAATAGAATCGAAAAGAATCGAATTGAATCAAATCGAAAAGAATCGAATGGAATCCAATCGAAAAGAACCAAATTGATTCGAATCGAAACAAATTGAATCCAATCGAAAAGAATCGAATGGAATCGAATCGAAAAGAATCGAATTCAATCAAAACGAATCGATTCGAATGGAATAGAAAGTAATAGAATAGAATCGAAAAGAATCAAATCGAATCGAAAAGAATCGAATCGAAAAGAATTGAATCGAATCGAAAAGAAACGAATCGAACCGAATCAAAAAGAAAACAATCGAATCGAATCAAATACAAAAGAATCGCTTTGAATAGCATAGAATTGTAAAGAATCGAATCAATCGAACTGAAAACAATCGAATCGAAAAGAATCGAATCAAAAAAAGTCGAATCGAAACGAAAACAATCGAATCGAATCGAATCTAAAAGAATCGTATTGAATTGAATCGAGTCGAAAAGACTCGAATCAAAAAGACTCGAATCGAATTGAATCAAATCGAAAAGAATGTAATAGAAACCACTCGAACAGAATCAAATCGAAATGATTCAAAATGAATCGAATAGAATAGAATCGAAAAAAATCGAATAGAATCGAAACGAATCGAAACGAAATGAATCGAAGAGAATCGATTAGAAACGAAATGAAAAGAATCGTATTGAATCGAATCGAAAAGAATCAAATCAAATCGAATCGAAAGAATGGAATCAAATCGAAAAGAATCCAATCGAATCGAAAAGAATCGAACTGAATGGAATCAAATCGAAAAGAATCCAATCGAAAAGAAAAGAATCGAATCAAATTTAATGGAATCGAAAAGAATCGAATTGAATCGAAAAGAATCGAAATGAAACAAATCAGATCCAATGGAAAAGCATCAAATCGAATTGAAAAGAATCGAATCGAATCGAAATGAATCGAATCAAAAAGACTCGAATCGAAAAGAATCGAATTGAAAAGAATCGAATCGAATCGAAAAGACTCGAATCGAATTAAAAATATCAAATCGAATCGAATCGCAAAGAATCGAACTGAAAAGACTCGAATTGAAACGAATCGATTTGAAACGACAAGAATCGAATCGAATCGAATTGAAAGAATCGAATTGAATAGAAAAAAATCGAATAGAAAAGAATCGAACCGAAAAGAAAAGAATCAAATTGAATCAGTCGATTAAATTCTAGTCGAATCGAATCAAAAAGCATGAAATCGAGTCGAATCGAAAAGAAACGAATCGAATCGAAAAGAATCGAATTGTATCTAATCAAAAAGAATCGTATCGTATCGACTCGAATCGAAAAGAATCCAATTGCATCATCGAATGGAAACTAATCGAATTGAATAGAATAGAAAAGAATCGAATCGAATCAAATCGAAAACAAATTGAATTGATCGAAAAGAATCGAATTGAATCAAATCGAATCGAAATGAAAAGAATCGAATCGATTCAAATAGAAAAGAATCGAATCGAAAAGAATCAAATCGACACGAAAAGAATCGAATCGAATCAAAAAGTATCGAATTGATTCGAAAATATTCGATTCGAAAAGAATCGAATTGAAATGAATCCGATCGAAATGGAAAGAATCTACTCGATTCGAATCCAAAAGAATCGAATCCAAAAGAATCGAATCGAATCCAAAAGAATCGAATTGAATTGAATCAAAAGAAATGAATTGAATTGAATCAAAAAGGAACTAATCGAATCAAATCGAAAACAATCGAATAGAATCAAAAAGAATCGAATAGATTCGAATAAAAAAGAATCGAATTGAGGGATCCCTGGGTGGCGCTGCGGTTTAGCGCCTGCCTTTGGCCCAGGGCGCGATCCTGGAGACCCGGGATCGAGTCAAATCGAAAAGAATCGAATTCCATGTAACGAAAAGATTCGAATTGAAAAGAATCGAATCGAAACAAAAGAATCGAATCGAATCGACATGAATCAAAAAGAATCGAATCAAAACGAATCGAAAAGAAACAAATCAAGTAGAATCTAAAAGAATCGAATCGAATCAAATCGAAAAAATTCGAATAGAATTGAATCGAAAAGAATCAAAACGAATCGAACCGAAGAGAATCGATTCGAATCAAAATAAAAAGTATCGTATCAAATCGAATCAAAAAGAATCATATCAAATAGAATCGAAAGAATGGAATCAAATCTAAAACAATCGAATCGAATCGAAAAGAATCGGATTGAACGGAATAGAATCGAAAAGAATAGAATAGAATCGAAAGAAATCGAATAGAATCAAATCAAATCAAAAAGAATCGAATTGAATTGATCCTAACCAAAATAAGCGAAATAAATCGACTCGAACCGAAAAAAATCAAATCGAAAAGAATCTAATCTCAACGAAAATCATCGAAATGAATAGAATCGAAAAGAATCGAATTGAATCAAATCGAAAAGAATCGAATGGAATCCAATCGAAAAGAACCAAATTGATTCGAATCGAAACAAATTGAATCCAATCGAAAAGAATCTAATTGAATCGAATCGAAAAGAATCGAATTCAATCAAAACGAATCGATTCGAATGGAATAGAAAGTAATAGAATAGAATCGAAAAGAATCAAATCGAATCGAAAAGAATCGAATCGAAAAGAATTGAATCGAATCGAAAAGAAACGAATCGAACCGAATCAAAAAGAAAACAATCGAATCGAATCAAATACAAAAGAATCGCTTTGAATAGCATAGAATTGTAAAGAATCGAATCAATCGAACTGAAAACAATCGAATCGAAAAGAATCGAATCAAAAAAAGTCGAATCGAAACGAAAACAATCGAATCGAATCGAATCTAAAAGAATCGTATTGAATTGAATCGAGTCGAAAAGACTCGAATCAAAAAGACTCGAATCGAATTGAATCAAATCGAAAAGAATGTAATAGAAACCACTCGAACAGAATCAAATCGAAATGATTCAAAATGAATCGAATAGAATAGAATCGAAAAAAATCGAATAGAATCGAAACGAATCGAAACGAAATGAATCGAAGAGAATCGATTAGAAACGAAATGAAAAGAATCGTATTGAATCGAATCGAAAAGAATCAAATCAAATCGAATCGAAAGAATGGAATCAAATCGAAAAGAATCCAATCGAATCGAAAAGAATCGAACTGAATGGAATCAAATCGAAAAGAATCCAATCGAAAAGAAAAGAATCGAATCAAATTTAATGGAATCGAAAAGAATCGAATTGAATCGAAAAGAATCGAAATGAAACAAATCAGATCCAATGGAAAAGCATCAAATCGAATTGAAAAGAATCGAATCGAATCGAAATGAATCGAATCAAAAAGACTCGAATCGAAAAGAATCGAATTGAAAAGAATCGAATCGAATCGAAAAGACTCGAATCGAATTAAAAATATCAAATCGAATCGAATCGCAAAGAATCGAACTGAAAAGACTCGAATTGAAACGAATCGATTTGAAACGACAAGAATCGAATCGAATCGAATTGAAAGAATCGAATTGAATAGAAAAAAATCGAATAGAAAAGAATCGAACCGAAAAGAAAAGAATCAAATTGAATCAGTCGATTAAATTCTAGTCGAATCGAATCAAAAAGCATGAAATCGAGTCGAATCGAATCGAAAAGAATCGAATCGAATCGAAAAGAATCGAATTGTATCTAATCAAAAAGAATCGTATCGTATCGACTCGAATCGAAAAGAATCCAATTGCATCATCGAATGGAAACTAATCGAATTGAATAGAATAGAAAAGAATCGAATCGAATCAAATCGAAAACAAATTGAATTGATCGAAAAGAATCGAATTGAATCAAATCGAATCGAAATGAAAAGAATCGAATCGATTCAAATAGAAAAGAATCGAATCGAAAAGAATCAAATCGACACGAAAAGAATCGAATCGAATCAAAAAGTATCGAATTGATTCGAAAATATTCGATTCGAAAAGAATCGAATTGAAATGAATCCGATCGAAATGGAAAGAATCTACTCGATTCGAATCCAAAAGAATCGAATCCAAAAGAATCGAATCGAATCCAAAAGAATCGAATTGAATTGAATCAAAAGAAATGAATTGAATTGAATCAAAAAGGAACTAATCGAATCAAATCGAAAAAAATCGAATAGAATCAAAAAGAATCGAATAGATTCGAATAAAAAAGAATCGAATTGAGGGATCCCTGGGTGGCGCTGCGGTTT
This sequence comes from Canis aureus, assembly GCF_053574225.1. Lineage (NCBI taxonomy): Eukaryota > Metazoa > Chordata > Mammalia > Carnivora > Canidae > Canis > Canis aureus. The sequence goes on from NC_135647.1 coordinate 29,455,956, forward strand.
AGCGCCTGCCTTTGGCCCAGGGCGCGATCCTGGAGACCCGGGATCGAGTCAAATCGAAAAGAATCGAATTCCATGTAACGAAAAGATTCGAATTGAAAAGAATCGAATCGAAACAAAAGAATCGAATCGAATCGACATGAATCAAAAAGAATCGAATCAAAACGAATCGAAAAGAAACAAATCAAGTAGAATCTAAAAGAATCGAATCGAATCAAATCGAAAAAATTCGAATAGAATTGAATCGAAAAGAATCAAAACGAATCGAACCGAAGAGAATCGATTCGAATCAAAATAAAAAGTATCGTATCAAATCGAATCGAAAAGAATCATATCAAATAGAATCGAAAGAATGGAATCAAATCTAAAACAATCGAATCGAATCGAAAAGAATCGGATTGAACGGAATAGAATCGAAAAGAATAGAATAGAATCGAAAGAAATCGAATAGAATCAAATCAAATCAAAAAGAATCGAATTGAATTGATCCTAACCAAAATAAGCGAAATGAATCGACTCGAACCGAAAAAAATCAAATCGAAAAGAATCTAATCTCAACGAAAATCATCGAAATGAATAGAATCGAAAAGAATCGAATTGAATCAAATCGAAAAGAATCGAATGGAATCCAATCGAAAAGAACCAAATTGATTCGAATCGAAACAAATTGAATCCAATCGAAAAGAATCTAATTGAATCGAATCGAAAAGAATCGAATTCAATCAAAACGAATCGATTCGAATGGAATAGAAAGTAATAGAATAGAATCGAAAAGAATCAAATCGAATCGAAAAGAATCGAATCGAAAAGAATTGAATCGAATCGAAAAGAAACGAATCGAACCGAATCAAAACGAAAACAATCGAATCGAATCAAATACAAAAGAATCGCTTTGAATAGCATAGAATTGTAAAGAATCGAATCAATCGAACTGAAAACAATCGAATCGAAAAGAATCGAATCAAAAAAAGTCGAATCGAAACGAAAACAATCGAATCGAATCGAATCTAAAAGAATCGTATTGAATTGAATCGAGTCGAAAAGACTCGAATCAAAAAGACTCGAATCGAATTGAATCAAATCGAAAAGAATGTAATAGAAACCACTCGAACAGAATCAAATCGAAATGATTCAAAATGAATCGAATAGAATAGAATCGAAAAAAATCGAATAGAATCGAAACGAATCGAAACGAAATGAATCGAAGAGAATCGATTAGAAACGAAATGAAAAGAATCGTATTGAATCGAATCGAAAAGAATCAAATCAAATCGAATCGAAAGAATTGAATCAAATCGAAAAGAATCCAATCGAATCGAAAAGAATCGAACTGAATGGAATCAAATCGAAAAGAATCCAATCGAAAAGAAAAGAATCGAATCAAATTTAATGGAATCGAAAAGAATCGAATTGAATCGAAAAGAATCGAAATGAAACAAATCAGATCCAATGGAAAAGCATCAAATCGAATTGAAAAGAATCGAATCGAATCGAAATGAATCGAATCAAAAAGACTCGAATCGAAAAGAATCGAATTGAAAAGAATCGAATCGAATCGAAAAGACTCGAATCGAATTAAAAATATCAAATCGAATCGAATCGCAAAGAATCGAACTGAAAAGACTCGAATTGAAACGAATCGATTTGAAACGACAAGAATCGAATCGAATCGAATTGAAAGAATCGAATTGAATAGAAAAAAATCGAATAGAAAAGAATCGAACCGAAAAGAAAAGAATCAAATTGAATCAGTCGATTAAATTCTAGTCGAATCGAATCAAAAAGCATGAAATCGAGTCGAATCGAATCGAAAAGAATCGAATCGAATCGAAAAGAATCGAATTGTATCTAATCAAAAAGAATCGTATCGTATCGACTCGAATCGAAAAGAATCCAATTGCATCATCGAATGGAAACTAATCGAATTGAATAGAATAGAAAAGAATCGAATCGAATCAAATCGAAAACAAATTGAATTGATCGAAAAGAATCGAATTGAATCAAATCGAATCGAAATGAAAAGAATCGAATCGATTCAAATAGAAAAGAATCGAATCGAAAAGAATCAAATCGACACGAAAAGAATCGAATCGAATCAAAAAGTATCGAATTGATTCGAAAATATTCGATTCGAAAAGAATCGAATTGAAATGAATCCGATCGAAATGGAAAGAATCTACTCGATTCGAATCCAAAAGAATCGAATCCAAAAGAATCGAATCGAATCCAAAAGAATCGAATTGAATTGAATCAAAAGAAATGAATTGAATTGAATCAAAAAGGAACTAATCGAATCAAATCGAAAAAAATCGAATAGAATCAAAAAGAATCGAATAGATTCGAATAAAAAAGAATCGAATTGAGGGATCCCTGGGTGGCGCTGCGGTTTAGCGCCTGCCTTTGGCCCAGGGCGCGATCCTGGAGACCCGGGATCGAGTCAAATCGAAAAGAATCGAATTCCATGTAACGAAAAGATTCGAATTGAAAAGAATCGAATCGAAACAAAAGAATCGAATCGAATCGACATGAATCAAAAAGAATCGAATCAAAACGAATCGAAAAGAAACAAATCAAGTAGAATCTAAAAGAATCGAATCGAATCAAATCGAAAAAATTCGAATAGAATTGAATCGAAAAGAATCAAAACGAATCGAACCGAAGAGAATCGATTCGAATCAAAATAAAAAGTATCGTATCAAATCGAATCGAAAAGAATCATATCAAATAGAATCGAAAGAATGGAATCAAATCTAAAACAATCGAATCGAATCGAAAAGAATCGGATTGAACGGAATAGAATCGAAAAGAATAGAATAGAATCGAAAGAAATCGAATAGAATCAAATCAAATCAAAAAGAATCGAATTGAATTGATCCTAACCAAAATAAGCGAAATGAATCGACTCGAACCGAAAAAAATCAAATCGAAAAGAATCTAATCTCAACGAAAATCATCGAAATGAATAGAATCGAAAAGAATCGAATTGAATCAAATCGAAAAGAATCGAATGGAATCCAATCGAAAAGAACCAAATTGATTCGAATCGAAACAAATTGAATCCAATCGAAAAGAATCTAATTGAATCGAATCGAAAAGAATCGAATTCAATCAAAACGAATCGATTCGAATGGAATAGAAAGTAATAGAATAGAATCGAAAAGAATCAAATCGAATCGAAAAGAATCGAATCGAAAAGAATTGAATCGAATCGAAAAGAAACGAATCGAACCGAATCAAAAAGAAAACAATCGAATCGAATCAAATACAAAAGAATCGCTTTGAATAGCATAGAATTGTAAAGAATCGAATCAATCGAACTGAAAACAATCGAATCGAAAAGAATCGAATCAAAAAAAGTCGAATCGAAACGAAAACAATCGAATCGAATCGAATCTAAAAGAATCGTATTGAATTGAATCGAGTCGAAAAGACTCGAATCAAAAAGACTCGAATCGAATTGAATCAAATCGAAAAGAATGTAATAGAAACCACTCGAACAGAATCAAATCGAAATGATTCAAAATGAATCGAATAGAATAGAATCGAAAAAAATCGAATAGAATCGAAACGAATCGAAAGGAAATGAATCGAAGAGAATCGATTAGAAACGAAATGAAAAGAATCGTATTGAATCGAATCGAAAAGAATCAAATCAAATCGAATCGAAAGAATGGAATCAAATCGAAAAGAATCCAATCGAATCGAAAAGAATCGAACTGAATGGAATCAAATCGAAAAGAATCCAATCGAAAAGAAAAGAATCGAATCAAATTTAATGGAATCGAAAAGAATCGAATTGAATCGAAAAGAATCGAAATGAAACAAATCAGATCCAATGGAAAAGCATCAAATCGAATTGAAAAGAATCGAATCGAATCGAAATGAATCGAATCAAAAAGACTCGAATCGAAAAGAATCGAATTGAAAAGAATCGAATCGAATCGAAAAGACTCGAATCGAATTAAAAATATCAAATCGAATCGAATCGCAAAGAATCGAACTGAAAAGACTCGAATTGAAACGAATCGATTTGAAACGACAAGAATCGAATCGAATCGAATTGAAAGAATCGAATTGAATAGAAAAAAATCGAATAGAAAAGAATCGAACCGAAAAGAAAAGAATCAAATTGAATCAGTCGATTAAATTCTAGTCGAATCGAATCAAAAAGCATGAAATCGAGTCGAATCGAAAAGAAACGAATCGAATCGAAAAGAATCGAATTGTATCTAATCAAAAAGAATCGTATCGTATCGACTCGAATCGAAAAGAATCCAATTGCATCATCGAATGGAAACTAATCGAATTGAATAGAATAGAAAAGAATCGAATCGAATCAAATCGAAAACAAATTGAATTGATCGAAAAGAATCGAATTGAATCAAATCGAATCGAAATGAAAAGAATCGAATCGATTCAAATAGAAAAGAATCGAATCGAAAAGAATCAAATCGACACGAAAAGAATCGAATCGAATCAAAAAGTATCGAATTGATTCGAAAATATTCGATTCGAAAAGAATCGAATTGAAATGAATCTGATCGAAATGGAAAGAATCTACTCGATTCGAATCCAAAAGAATCGAATCCAAAAGAATCGAATCGAATCCAAAAGAATCGAATTGAATTGAATCAAAAGAAATGAATTGAATTGAATCAAAAAGGAACTAATCGAATCAAATCGAAAAAAATCGAATAGAATCAAAAAGAATCGAATAGATTCGAATAAAAAAGAATCGAATTGAGGGATCCCTGGGTGGCGCTGCGGTTTAGCGCCTGCCTTTGGCCCAGGGCGCGATCCTGGAGACCCGGGATCGAGTCAAATCGAAAAGAATCGAATTCCATGTAACGAAAAGATTCGAATTGAAAAGAATCGAATCGAAACAAAAGAATCGAATCGAATCGACATGAATCAAAAAGAATCGAATCAAAACGAATCGAAAAGAAACAAATCAAGTAGAATCTAAAAGAATCGAATCGAATCAAATCGAAAAAATTCGAATAGAATTGAATCGAAAAGAATCAAAACGAATCGAACCGAAGAGAATCGATTCGAATCAAAATAAAAAGTATCGTATCAAATCGAATCAAAAAGAATCATATCAAATAGAATCGAAAGAATGGAATCAAATCTAAAACAATCGAATCGAATCGAAAAGAATCGGATTGAACGGAATAGAATCGAAAAGAATAGAATAGAATCGAAAGAAATTGAATAGAATCAAATCAAATCAAAAAGAATCGAATTGAATTGATCCTAACCAAAATAAGCGAAATGAATCGACTCGAACCGAAAAAAATCAAATCGAAAAGAATCTAATCTCAACGAAAATCATCGAAATGAATAGAATCGAAAAGAATCGAATTGAATCAAATCGAAAAGAATCGAATGGAATCCAATCGAAAAGAACCAAATTGATTCGAATCGAAACAAATTGAATCCAATCGAAAAGAATCTAATTGAATCGAATCGAAAAGAATCGAATTCAATCAAAACGAATCGATTCGAATGGAATAGAAAGTAATAGAATAGAATCGAAAAGAATCAAATCGAATCGAAAAGAATCGAATCGAAAAGAATTGAATCGAATCGAAAAGAAACGAATCGAACCGAATCAAAACGAAAACAATCGAATCGAATCAAATACAAAAGAATCGCTTTGAATAGCATAGAATTGTAAAGAATCGAATCAATCGAACTGAAAACAATCGAATCGAAAAGAATCGAATCAAAAAAAGTCGAATCGAAACGAAAACAATCGAATCGAATCGAATCTAAAAGAATCGTATTGAATTGAATCGAGTCGAAAAGACTCGAATCAAAAAGACTCGAATCGAATTGAATCAAATCGAAAAGAATGTAATAGAAACCACTCGAACAGAATCAAATCGAAATGATTCAAAATGAATCGAATAGAATAGAATCGAAAAAAATCGAATAGAATCGAAACGAATCGAAACGAAATGAATCGAAGAGAATCGATTAGAAACGAAATGAAAAGAATCGTATTGAATCGAATCGAAAAGAATCAAATCAAATCGAATCGAAAGAATTGAATCAAATCGAAAAGAATCCAATCGAATCGAAAAGAATCGAACTGAATGGAATCAAATCGAAAAGAATCCAATCGAAAAGAAAAGAATCGAATCAAATTTAATGGAATCGAAAAGAATCGAATTGAATCGAAAAGAATCGAAATGAAACAAATCAGATCCAATGGAAAAGCATCAAATCGAATTGAAAAGAATCGAATCGAATCGAAATGAATCGAATCAAAAAGACTCGAATCGAAAAGAATCGAATTGAAAAGAATCGAATCGAATCGAAAAGACTCGAATCGAATTAAAAATATCAAATCGAATCGAATCGCAAAGAATCGAACTGAAAAGACTCGAATTGAAACGAATCGATTTCAAACGACAAGAATCGAATCGAATCGAATTGAAAGAATCGAATTGAATAGAAAAAAATCGAATAGAAAAGAATCGAACCGAAAAGAAAAGAATCAAATTGAATCAGTCGATTAAATTCTAGTCGAATCGAATCAAAAAGCATGAAATCGAGTCGAATCGAATCGAAAAGAATCGAATCGAATCAAAAAGAATCGAATTGTATCTAATCAAAAAGAATCGTATCGTATCGACTCGAATCGAAAAGAATCCAATTGCATCATCGAATGGAAACTAATCGAATTGAATAGAATAGAAAAGAATCGAATCGAATCAAATCGAAAACAAATTGAATTGATCGAAAAGAATCGAATTGAATCAAATCGAATCGAAATGAAAAGAATCGAATCGATTCAAATAGAAAAGAATCGAATCGAAAAGAATCAAATCGACACGAAAAGAATCGAATCGAATCAAAAAGTATCGAATTGATTCGAAAATATTCGATTCGAAAAGAATCGAATTGAAATGAATCCGATCGAAATGGAAAGAATCTACTCGATTCGAATCCAAAAGAATCGAATCCAAAAGAATCGAATCGAATCCAAAAGAATCGAATTGAATTGAATCAAAAGAAATGAATTGAATTGAATCAAAAAGGAACTAATCGAATCAAATCGAAAAAAATCGAATAGAATCAAAAAGAATCGAATAGATTCGAATAAAAAAGAATCGAATTGAGGGATCCCTGGGTGGCGCTGCGGTTTAGCGCCTGCCTTTGGCCCAGGGCGCGATCCTGGAGACCCGGGATCGAGTCAAATCGAAAAGAATCGAATTCCATGTAACGAAAAGATTCGAATTGAAAAGAATCGAATCGAAACAAAAGAATCGAATCGAATCGACATGAATCAAAAAGAATCGAATCAAAACGAATCGAAAAGAAACAAATCAAGTAGAATCTAAAAGAATCGAATCGAATCAAATCGAAAAAATTCGAATAGAATTGAATCGAAAAGAATCAAAACGAATCGAACCGAAGAGAATCGATTCGAATCAAAATAAAAAGTATCGTATCAAATCGAATCGAAAAGAATCATATCAAATAGAATCGAAAGAATGGAATCAAATCTAAAACAATCGAATCGAATCGAAAAGAATCGGATTGAACGGAATAGAATCGAAAAGAATAGAATAGAATCGAAAGAAATCGAATAGAATCAAATCAAATCAAAAAGAATCGAATTGAATTGATCCTAACCAAAATAAGCGAAATGAATCGACTCGAACCGAAAAAAATCAAATCGAAAAGAATCTAATCTCAACGAAAATCATCGAAATGAATAGAATCGAAAAGAATCGAATTGAATCAAATCGAAAAGAATCGAATGGAATCCAATCGAAAAGAACCAAATTGATTCGAATCGAAACAAATTGAATCCAATCGAAAAGAATCTAATTGAATCGAATCGAAAAGAATCGAATTCAATCAAAACGAATCGATTCGAATGGAATAGAAAGTAATAGAATAGAATCGAAAAGAATCAAATCGAATCGAAAAGAATCGAATCGAAAAGAATTGAATCGAATCGAAAAGAAACGAATCGAACCGAATCAAAAAGAAAACAATCGAATCGAATCAAATACAAAAGAATCGCTTTGAATAGCATAGAATTGTAAAGAATCGAATCAATCGAACTGAAAACAATCGAATCGAAAAGAATCGAATCAAAAAAAGTCGAATCGAAACGAAAACAATCGAATCGAATCGAATCTAAAAGAATCGTATTGAATTGAATCGAGTCGAAAAGACTCGAATCAAAAAGACTCGAATCGAATTGAATCAAATCGAAAAGAATGTAATAGAAACCACTCGAACAGAATCAAATCGAAATGATTCAAAATGAATCGAATAGAATAGAATCGAAAAAAATCGAATAGAATCGAAACGAATCGAAAGGAAATGAATCGAAGAGAATCGATTAGAAACGAAATGAAAAGAATCGTATTGAATCGAATCGAAAAGAATCAAATCAAATCGAATCGAAAGAATGGAATCAAATCGAAAAGAATCCAATCGAATCGAAAAGAATCGAACTGAATGGAATCAAATCGAAAAGAATCCAATCGAAAAGAAAAGAATCGAATCAAATTTAATGGAATCGAAAAGAATCGAATTGAATCGAAAAGAATCGAAATGAAACAAATCAGATCCAATGGAAAAGCATCAAATCGAATTGAAAAGAATCGAATCGAATCGAAATGAATCGAATCAAAAAGACTCGAATCGAAAAGAATCGAATTGAAAAGAATCGAATCGAATCGAAAAGACTCGAATCGAATTAAAAATATCAAATCGAATCGAATCGCAAAGAATCGAACTGAAAAGACTCGAATTGAAACGAATCGATTTGAAACGACAAGAATCGAATCGAATCGAATTGAAAGAATCGAATTGAATAGAAAAAAATCGAATAGAAAAGAATCGAACCGAAAAGAAAAGAATCAAATTGAATCAGTCGATTAAATTCTAGTCGAATCGAATCAAAAAGCATGAAATCGAGTCGAATCGAAAAGAAACGAATCGAATCGAAAAGAATCGAATTGTATCTAATCAAAAAGAATCGTATCGTATCGACTCGAATCGAAAAGAATCCAATTGCATCATCGAATGGAAACTAATCGAATTGAATAGAATAGAAAAGAATCGAATCGAATCAAATCGAAAACAAATTGAATTGATCGAAAAGAATCGAATTGAATCAAATCGAATCGAAATGAAAAGAATCGAATCGATTCAAATAGAAAAGAATCGAATCGAAAAGAATCAAATCGACACGAAAAGAATCGAATCGAATCAAAAAGTATCGAATTGATTCGAAAATATTCGATTCGAAAAGAATCGAATTGAAATGAATCTGATCGAAATGGAAAGAATCTACTCGATTCGAATCCAAAAGAATCGAATCCAAAAGAATCGAATCGAATCCAAAAGAATCGAATTGAATTGAATCAAAAGAAATGAATTGAATTGAATCAAAAAGGAACTAATCGAATCAAATCGAAAAAAATCGAATAGAATCAAAAAGAATCGAATAGATTCGAATAAAAAAGAATCGAATTGAGGGATCCCTGGGTGGCGCTGCGGTTTAGCGCCTGCCTTTGGCCCAGGGCGCGATCCTGGAGACCCGGGATCGAGTCAAATCGAAAAGAATCGAATTCCATGTAACGAAAAGATTCGAATTGAAAAGAATCGAATCGAAACAAAAGAATCGAATCGAATCGACATGAATCAAAAAGAATCGAATCAAAACGAATCGAAAAGAAACAAATCAAGTAGAATCTAAAAGAATCGAATCGAATCAAATCGAAAAAATTCGAATAGAATTGAATCGAAAAGAATCAAAACGAATCGAACCGAAGAGAATCGATTCGAATCAAAATAAAAAGTATCGTATCAAATCGAATCAAAAAGAATCATATCAAATAGAATCGAAAGAATGGAATCAAATCTAAAACAATCGAATCGAATCGAAAAGAATCGGATTGAACGGAATAGAATCGAAAAGAATAGAATAGAATCGAAAGAAATTGAATAGAATCAAATCAAATCAAAAAGAATCGAATTGAATTGATCCTAACCAAAATAAGCGAAATGAATCGACTCGAACCGAAAAAAATCAAATCGAAAAGAATCTAATCTCAACGAAAATCATCGAAATGAATAGAATCGAAAAGAATCGAATTGAATCAAATCGAAAAGAATCGAATGGAATCCAATCGAAAAGAACCAAATTGATTCGAATCGAAACAAATTGAATCCAATCGAAAAGAATCTAATTGAATCGAATCGAAAAGAATCGAATTCAATCAAAACGAATCGATTCGAATGGAATAGAAAGTAATAGAATAGAATCGAAAAGAATCAAATCGAATCGAAAAGAATCGAATCGAAAAGAATTGAATCGAATCGAAAAGAAACGAATCGAACCGAATCAAAACGAAAACAATCGAATCGAATCAAATACAAAAGAATCGCTTTGAATAGCATAGAATTGTAAAGAATCGAATCAATCGAACTGAAAACAATCGAATCGAAAAGAATCGAATCAAAAAAAGTCGAATCGAAACGAAAACAATCGAATCGAATCGAATCTAAAAGAATCGTATTGAATTGAATCGAGTCGAAAAGACTCGAATCAAAAAGACTCGAATCGAATTGAATCAAATCGAAAAGAATGTAATAGAAACCACTCGAACAGAATCAAATCGAAATGATTCAAAATGAATCGAATAGAATAGAATCGAAAAAAATCGAATAGAATCGAAACGAATCGAAACGAAATGAATCGAAGAGAATCGATTAGAAACGAAATGAAAAGAATCGTATTGAATCGAATCGAAAAGAATCAAATCAAATCGAATCGAAAGAATGGAATCAAATCGAAAAGAATCCAATCGAATCGAAAAGAATCGAACTGAATGGAATCAAATCGAAAAGAATCCAATCGAAAAGAAAAGAATCGAATCAAATTTAATGGAATCGAAAAGAATCGAATTGAATCGAAAAGAATCGAAATGAAACAAATCAGATCCAATGGAAAAGCATCAAATCGAATTGAAAAGAATCGAATCGAATCGAAATGAATCGAATCAAAAAGACTCGAATCGAAAAGAATCGAATTGAAAAGAATCGAATCGAATCGAAAAGACTCGAATCGAATTAAAAATATCAAATCGAATCGAATCGCAAAGAATCGAACTGAAAAGACTCGAATTGAAACGAATCGATTTCAAACGACAAGAATCGAATCGAATCGAATTGAAAGAATCGAATTGAATAGAAAAAAATCGAATAGAAAAGAATCGAACCGAAAAGAAAAGAATCAAATTGAATCAGTCGATTAAATTCTAGTCGAATCGAATCAAAAAGCATGAAATCGAGTCGAATCGAATCGAAAAGAATCGAATCGAATCAAAAAGAATCGAATTGTATCTAATCAAAAAGAATCGTATCGTATCGACTCGAATCGAAAAGAATCCAATTGCATCATCGAATGGAAACTAATCGAATTGAATAGAATAGAAAAGAATCGAATCGAATCAAATCGAAAACAAATTGAATTGATCGAAAAGAATCGAATTGAATCAAATCGAATCGAAATGAAAAGAATCGAATCGATTCAAATAGAAAAGAATCGAATCGAAAAGAATCAAATCGACACGAAAAGAATCGAATCGAATCAAAAAGTATCGAATTGATTCGAAAATATTCGATTCGAAAAGAATCGAATTGAAATGAATCCGATCGAAATGGAAAGAATCTACTCGATTCGAATCCAAAAGAATCGAATCCAAAAGAATCGAATCGAATCCAAAAGAATCGAATTGAATTGAATCAAAAGAAATGAATTGAATTGAATCAAAAAGGAACTAATCGAATCAAATCGAAAAAAATCGAATAGAATCAAAAAGAATCGAATAGATTCGAATAAAAAAGAATCGAATTGAGGGATCCCTGGGTGGCGCTGCGGTTTAGCGCCTGCCTTTGGCCCAGGGCGCGATCCTGGAGACCCGGGATCGAGTCAAATCGAAAAGAATCGAATTCCATGTAACGAAAAGATTCGAATTGAAAAGAATCGAATCGAAACAAAAGAATCGAATCGAATCGACATGAATCAAAAAGAATCGAATCAAAACGAATCGAAAAGAAACAAATCAAGTAGAATCTAAAAGAATCGAATCGAATCAAATCGAAAAAATTCGAATAGAATTGAATCGAAAAGAATCAAAACGAATCGAACCGAAGAGAATCGATTCGAATCAAAATAAAAAGTATCGTATCAAATCGAATCGAAAAGAATCATATCAAATAGAATCGAAAGAATGGAATCAAATCTAAAACAATCGAATCGAATCGAAAAGAATCGGATTGAACGGAATAGAATCGAAAAGAATAGAATAGAATCGAAAGAAATCGAATAGAATCAAATCAAATCAAAAAGAATCGAATTGAATTGATCCTAACCAAAATAAGCGAAATGAATCGACCCGAACCGAAAAAAATCAAATCGAAAAGAATCTAATCTCAACGAAAATCATCGAAATGAATAGAATCGAAAAGAATCGAATTGAATCAAATCGAAAAGAATCGAATGGAATCCAATCGAAAAGAACCAAATTGATTCGAATCGAAACAAATTGAATCCAATCGAAAAGAATCTAATTGAATCGAATCGAAAAGAATCGAATTCAATCAAAACGAATCGATTCGAATGGAATAGAAAGTAATAGAATAGAATCGAAAAGAATCAAATCGAATCGAAAAGAATCGAATCGAAAAGAATTGAATCGAATCGAAAAGAAACGAATCGAACCGAATCAAAAAGAAAACAATCGAATCGAATCAAATACAAAAGAATCGCTTTGAATAGCATAGAATTGTAAAGAATCGAATCAATCGAACTGAAAACAATCGAATCGAAAAGAATCGAATCAAAAAAAGTCGAATCGAAACGAAAACAATCGAATCGAATCGAATCTAAAAGAATCGTATTGAATTGAATCGAGTCGAAAAGACTCGAATCAAAAAGACTCGAATCGAATTGAATCAAATCGAAAAGAATGTAATAGAAACCACTCGAACAGAATCAAATCGAAATGATTCAAAATGAATCGAATAGAATAGAATCGAAAAAAATCGAATAGAATCGAAACGAATCGAAAGGAAATGAATCGAAGAGAATCGATTAGAAACGAAATGAAAAGAATCGTATTGAATCGAATCGAAAAGAATCAAATCAAATCGAATCGAAAGAATGGAATCAAATCGAAAAGAATCCAATCGAATCGAAAAGAATCGAACTGAATGGAATCAAATCGAAAAGAATCCAATCGAAAAGAAAAGAATCGAATCAAATTTAATGGAATCGAAAAGAATCGAATTGAATCGAAAAGAATCGAAATGAAACAAATCAGATCCAATGGAAAAGCATCAAATCGAATTGAAAAGAATCGAATCGAATCGAAATGAATCGAATCAAAAAGACTCGAATCGAAAAGAATCGAATTGAAAAGAATCGAATCGAATCGAAAAGACTCGAATCGAATTAAAAATATCAAATCGAATCGAATCGCAAAGAATCGAACTGAAAAGACTCGAATTGAAACGAATCGATTTGAAACGACAAGAATCGAATCGAATCGAATTGAAAGAATCGAATTGAATAGAAAAAAATCGAATAGAAAAGAATCGAACCGAAAAGAAAAGAATCAAATTGAATCAGTCGATTAAATTCTAGTCGAATCGAATCAAAAAGCATGAAATCGAGTCGAATCGAAAAGAAACGAATCGAATCGAAAAGAATCGAATTGTATCTAATCAAAAAGAATCGTATCGTATCGACTCGAATCGAAAAGAATCCAATTGCATCATCGAATGGAAACTAATCGAATTGAATAGAATAGAAAAGAATCGAATCGAATCAAATCGAAAACAAATTGAATTGATCGAAAAGAATCGAATTGAATCAAATCGAATCGAAATGAAAAGAATCGAATCGATTCAAATAGAAAAGAATCGAATCGAAAAGAATCAAATCGACACGAAAAGAATCGAATCGAATCAAAAAGTATCGAATTGATTCGAAAATATTCGATTCGAAAAGAATCGAATTGAAATGAATCCGATCGAAATGGAAAGAATCTACTTGATTCGAATCCAAAAGAATCGAATCCAAAAGAATCGAATCGAATCCAAAAGAATCGAATTGAATTGAATCAAAAGAAATGAATTGAATTGAATCAAAAAGGAACTAATCGAATCAAATCGAAAAAAATCGAATAGAATCAAAAAGAATCGAATAGATTCGAATAAAAAAGAATCGAATTGAGGGATCCCTGGGTGGCGCTGCGGTTTAGCGCCTGCCTTTGGCCCAGGGCGCGATCCTGGAGACCCGGGATCGAGTCAAATCGAAAAGAATCGAATTCCATGTAACGAAAAGATTCGAATTGAAAAGAATCGAATCGAAACAAAAGAATCGAATCGAATCGACATGAATCAAAAAGAATCGAATCAAAACGAATCGAAAAGAAACAAATCAAGTAGAATCTAAAAGAATCGAATCGAATCAAATCGAAAAAATTCGAATAGAATTGAATCGAAAAGAATCAAAACGAATCGAACCGAAGAGAATCGATTCGAATCAAAATAAAAAGTATCGTATCAAATCGAATCAAAAAGAATCATATCAAATAGAATCGAAAGAATGGAATCAAATCTAAAACAATCGAATCGAATCGAAAAGAATCGGATTGAACGGAATAGAATCGAAAAGAATAGAATAGAATCGAAAGAAATTGAATAGAATCAAATCAAATCAAAAAGAATCGAATTGAATTGATCCTAACCAAAATAAGCGAAATAAATCGACTCGAACCGAAAAAAATTAAATCGAAAAGAATCTAATCTCAACGAAAATCATCGAAATGAATAGAATCGAAAAGAATCGAATTGAATCAAATCGAAAAGAATCGAATGGAATCCAATCGAAAAGAACCAAATTGATTCGAATCGAAACAAATTGAATCCAATCGAAAAGAATCTAATTGAATCGAATCGAAAAGAATCGAATTCAATCAAAACGAATCGATTCGAATGGAATAGAAAGTAATAGAATAGAATCGAAAAGAATCAAATCGAATCGAAAAGAATCGAATCGAAAAGAATTGAATCGAATCGAAAAGAAACGAATCGAACCGAATCAAAACGAAAACAATCGAATCGAATCAAATACAAAAGAATCGCTTTGAATAGCATAGAATTGTAAAGAATCGAATCAATCGAACTGAAAACAATCGAATCGAAAAGAATCGAATCAAAAAAAGTCGAATCGAAACGAAAACAATCGAATCGAATCGAATCTAAAAGAATCGTATTGAATTGAATCGAGTCGAAAAGACTCGAATCAAAAAGACTCGAATCGAATTGAATCAAATCGAAAAGAATGTAATAGAAACCACTCGAACAGAATCAAATCGAAATGATTCAAAATGAATCGAATAGAATAGAATCGAAAAAAATCGAATAGAATCGAAACGAATCGAAACGAAATGAATCGAAGAGAATCGATTAGAAACGAAATGAAAAGAATCGTATTGAATCGAATCGAAAAGAATCAAATCAAATCGAATCGAAAGAATTGAATCAAATCGAAAAGAATCCAATCGAATCGAAAAGAATCGAACTGAATGGAATCAAATCGAAAAGAATCCAATCGAAAAGAAAAGAATCGAATCAAATTTAATGGAATCGAAAAGAATCGAATTGAATCGAAAAGAATCGAAATGAAACAAATCAGATCAAATGGAAAAGCATCAAATCGAATTGAAAAGAATCGAATCGAATCGAAATGAATCGAATCAAAAAGACTCGAATCGAAAAGAATCGAATTGAAAAGAATCGAATCGAATCGAAAAGACTCGAATCGAATTAAAAATATCAAATCGAATCGAATCGCAAAGAATCGAACTGAAAAGACTCGAATTGAAACGAATCGATTTCAAACGACAAGAATCGAATCGAATCGAATTGAAAGAATCGAATTGAATAGAAAAAAATCGAATAGAAAAGAATCGAACCGAAAAGAAAAGAATCAAATTGAATCAGTCGATTAAATTCTAGTCGAATCGAATCAAAAAGCATGAAATCGAGTCGAATCGAATCGAAAAGAATCGAATCGAATCGAAAAGAATCGAATTGTATCTAATCAAAAAGAATCGTATCGTATCGACTCGAATCGAAAAGAATCCAATTGCATCATCGAATGGAAACTAATCGAATTGAATAGAAAAGAATCGAATCGAATCAAATCGAAAACAAATTGAATTGATCGAAAAGAATCGAATTGAATCAAATCGAATCGAAATGAAAAGAATCGAATCGATTCAAATAGAAAAGAATCGAATCGAAAAGAATCAAATCGACACGAAAAGAATCGAATCGAATCAAAAAGTATCGAATTGATTCGAAAATATTCGATTCGAAAAGAATCGAATTGAAATGAATCCGATCGAAATGGAAAGAATCTACTCGATTCGAATCCAAAAGAATCGAATCCAAAAGAATCGAATCGAATCCAAAAGAATCGAATTGAATTGAATCAAAAGAAATGAATTGAATTGAATCAAAAAGGAACTAATCGAATCAAATCGAAAAAAATCGAATAGAATCAAAAAGAATCGAATAGATTCGAATAAAAAAGAATCGAATTGAGGGATCCCTGGGTGGCGCTGCGGTTTAGCGCCTGCCTTTGGCCCAGGGCGCGATCCTGGAGACCCGGGATCGAGTCAAATCGAAAAGAATCGAATTCCATGTAACGAAAAGATTCGAATTGAAAAGAATCGAATCGAAACAAAAGAATCGAATCGAATCGACATGAATCAAAAAGAATCGAATCAAAACGAATCGAAAAGAAACAAATCAAGTAGAATCTAAAAGAATCGAATCGAATCAAATCGAAAAAATTCGAATAGAATTGAATCGAAAAGAATCAAAACGAATCGAACCGAAGAGAATCGATTCGAATCAAAATAAAAAGTATCGTATCAAATCGAATCAAAAAGAATCATATCAAATAGAATCGAAAGAATGGAATCAAATCTAAAACAATCGAATCGAATCGAAAAGAATCGGATTGAACGGAATAGAATCGAAAAGAATAGAATAGAATCGAAAGAAATCGAATAGAATCAAATCAAATCAAAAAGAATCGAATTGAATTGATCCTAACCAAAATAAGCGAAATGAATCGACTCGAACCGAAAAAAATCAAATCGAAAAGAATCTAATCTCAACGAAAATAATCGAAATGAATAGAATCGAAAAGAATCGAATTGAATCAAATCGAAAAGAATCGAATGGAATCCAATCGAAAAGAACCAAATTGATTCGAATCGAAACAAATTGAATCCAATCGAAAAGAATCTAATTGAATCGAATCGAAAAGAATCGAATTCAATCAAAACGAATCGATTCGAATGGAATAGAAAGTAATAGAATAGAATCGAAAAGAATCAAATCGAATCGAAAAGAATCGAATCGAAAAGAATTGAATCGAATCGAAAAGAAACGAATCGAACCGAATCAAAAAGAAAACAATCGAATCGAATCAAATACAAAAGAATCGCTTTGAATAGCATAGAATTGTAAAGAATCGAATCAATCGAACTGAAAACAATCGAATCGAAAAGAATCGAATCAAAAAAAGTCGAATCGAAACGAAAACAATCGAATCGAATCGAATCTAAAAGAATCGTATTGAATTGAATCGAGTCGAAAAGACTCGAATCAAAAAGACTCGAATCGAATTGAATCAAATCGAAAAGAATGTAATAGAAACCACTCGAACAGAATCAAATCGAAATGATTCAAAATGAATCGAATAGAATAGAATCGAAAAAAATCGAATAGAATCGAAACGAATCGAAACGAAATGAATCGAAGAGAATCGATTAGAAACGAAATGAAAAGAATCGTATTGAATCGAATCGAAAAGAATCAAATCAAATCGAATCGAAAGAATGGAATCAAATCGAAAAGAATCCAATCGAATCGAAAAGAATCGAACTGAATGGAATCAAATCGAAAAGAATCCAATCGAAAAGAAAAGAATCGAATCAAATTTAATGGAATCGAAAAGAATCGAATTGAATCGAAAAGAATCGAAATGAAACAAATCAGATCCAATGGAAAAGCATCAAATCGAATTGAAAAGAATCGAATCGAATCGAAATGAATCGAATCAAAAAGACTCGAATCGAAAAGAATCGAATTGAAAAGAATCGAATCGAATCGAAAAGACTCGAATCGAATTAAAAATATCAAATCGAATCGAATCGCAAAGAATCGAACTGAAAAGACTCGAATTGAAACGAATCGATTTGAAACGACAAGAATCGAATCGAATCGAATTGAAAGAATCGAATTGAATAGAAAAAAATCGAATAGAAAAGAATCGAACCGAAAAGAAAAGAATCAAATTGAATCAGTCGATTAAATTCTAGTCGAATCGAATCAAAAAGCATGAAATCGAGTCGAATCGAAAAGAAACGAATCGAATCGAAAAGAATCGAATTGTATCTAATCAAAAAGAATCGTATCGTATCGACTCGAATCGAAAAGAATCCAATTGCATCATCGAATGGAAACTAATCGAATTGAATAGAATAGAAAAGAATCGAATCGAATCAAATCGAAAACAAATTGAATTGATCGAAAAGAATCGAATTGAATCAAATCGAATCGAAATGAAAAGAATCGAATCGATTCAAATAGAAAAGAATCGAATCGAAAAGAATCAAATCGACACGAAAAGAATCGAATCGAATCAAAAAGTATCGAATTGATTCGAAAATATTCGATTCGAAAAGAATCGAATTGAAATGAATCCGATCGAAATGGAAAGAATCTACTTGATTCGAATCCAAAAGAATCGAATCCAAAAGAATCGAATCGAATCCAAAAGAATCGAATTGAATTGAATCAAAAGAAATGAATTGAATTGAATCAAAAAGGAACTAATCGAATCAAATCGAAAAAAATCGAATAGAATCAAAAAGAATCGAATAGATTCGAATAAAAAAGAATCGAATTGAGGGATCCCTGGGTGGCGCTGCGGTTTAGCGCCTGCCTTTGGCCCAGGGCGCGATCCTGGAGACCCGGGATCGAGTCAAATCGAAAAGAATCGAATTCCATGTAACGAAAAGATTCGAATTGAAAAGAATCGAATCGAAACAAAAGAATCGAATCGAATCGACATGAATCAAAAAGAATCGAATCAAAACGAATCGAAAAGAAACAAATCAAGTAGAATCTAAAAGAATCGAATCGAATCAAATCGAAAAAATTCGAATAGAATTGAATCGAAAAGAATCAAAACGAATCGAACCGAAGAGAATCGATTCGAATCAAAATAAAAAGTATCGTATCAAATCGAATCAAAAAGAATCATATCAAATAGAATCGAAAGAATGGAATCAAATCTAAAACAATCGAATCGAATCGAAAAGAATCGGATTGAACGGAATAGAATCGAAAAGAATAGAATAGAATCGAAAGAAATTGAATAGAATCAAATCAAATCAAAAAGAATCGAATTGAATTGATCCTAACCAAAATAAGCGAAATAAATCGACTCGAACCGAAAAAAATCAAATCGAAAAGAATCTAATCTCAACGAAAATCATCGAAATGAATAGAATCGAAAAGAATCGAATTGAATCAAATCGAAAAGAATCTAATGGAATCCAATCGAAAAGAACCAAATTGATTCGAATCGAAACAAATTGAATCCAATCGAAAAGAATCTAATTGAATCGAATCGAAAAGAATCGAATTCAATCAAAACGAATCGATTCGAATGGAATAGAAAGTAATAGAATAGAATCGAAAAGAATCAAATCGAATCGAAAAGAATCGAATCGAAAAGAATTGAATCGAATCGAAAAGAAACGAATCGAACCGAATCAAAAAGAAAACAATCGAATCGAATCAAATACAAAAGAATCGCTTTGAATAGCATAGAATTGTAAAGAATCGAATCAATCGAACTGAAAACAATCGAATCGAAAAGAATCGAATCAAAAAAAGTCGAATCGAAACGAAAACAATCGAATCGAATCGAATCTAAAAGAATCGTATTGAATTGAATCGAGTCGAAAAGACTCGAATCAAAAAGACTCGAATCGAATTGAATCAAATCGAAAAGAATGTAATAGAAACCACTCGAACAGAATCAAATCGAAATGATTCAAAATGAATCGAATAGAATAGAATCGAAAAAAATCGAATAGAATCGAAACGAATCGAAACGAAATGAATCGAAGAGAATCGATTAGAAACGAAATGAAAAGAATCGTATTGAATCGAATCGAAAAGAATCAAATCAAATCGAATCGAAAGAATGGAATCAAATCGAAAAGAATCCAATCGAATCGAAAAGAATCGAACTGAATGGAATCAAATCGAAAAGAATCCAATCGAAAAGAAAAGAATCGAATCAAATTTAATGGAATCGAAAAGAATCGAATTGAATCGAAAAGAATCGAAATGAAACAAATCAGATCCAATGGAAAAGCATCAAATCGAATTGAAAAGAATCGAATCGAATCGAAATGAATCGAATCAAAAAGACTCGAATCGAAAAGAATCGAATTGAAAAGAATCGAATCGAATCGAAAAGACTCGAATCGAATTAAAAATATCAAATCGAATCGAATCGCAAAGATTCGAACTGAAAAGACTCGAATTGAAACGAATCGATTTGAAACGACAAGAATCGAATCGAATCGAATTGAAAGAATCGAATTGAATAGAAAAAAATCGAATAGAAAAGAATCGAACCGAAAAGAAAAGAATCAAATTGAATCAGTCGATTAAATTCTAGTCGAATCGAATCAAAAAGCATGAAATCGAGTCGAATCGAATCGAAAAGAATCGAATCGAATCGAAAAGAATCGAATTGTATCTAATCAAAAAGAATCGTATCGTATCGACTCGAATCGAAAAGAATCCAATTGCATCATCGAATGGAAACTAATCGAATTGAATAGAATAGAAAAGAATCGAATCGAATCAAATCGAAAACAAATTGAATTGATCGAAAAGAATCGAATTGAATCAAATCGAATCGAAATGAAAAGAATCGAATCGATTCAAATAGAAAAGAATCGAATCGAAAAGAATCAAATCGACACGAAAAGAATCGAATCGAATCAAAAAGTATCGAATTGATTCGAAAACATTCGATTCGAAAAGAATCGAATTGAAATGAATCCGATCGAAATGGAAAGAATCTACTCGATTCGAATCCAAAAGAATCGAATCCAAAAGAATCGAATCGAATCCAAAAGAATCGAATTGAATTGAATCAAAAGAAATGAATTGAATTGAATCAAAAAGGAACTAATCGAATCAAATCGAAAAAAATCGAATAGAATCAAAAAGAATCGAATAGATTCGAATAAAAAAGAATCGAATTGAGGGATCCCTGGGTGGCGCTGCGGTTTAGCGCCTGCCTTTGGCCCAGGGCGCGATCCTGGAGACCCGGGATCGAGTCAAATCGAAAAGAATCGAATTCCATGTAACGAAAAGATTCGAATTGAAAAGAATCGAATCGAAACAAAAGAATCGAATCGAATCGACATGAATCAAAAAGAATCGAATCAAAACGAATCGAAAAGAAACAAATCAAGTAGAATCTAAAAGAATCGAATCGAATCAAATCGAAAAAATTCGAATAGAATTGAATCGAAAAGAATCAAAACGAATCGAACCGAAGAGAATCGATTCGAATCAAAATAAAAAGTATCGTATCAAATCGAATCGAAAAGAATCATATCAAATAGAATCGAAAGAATGGAATCAAATCTAAAACAATCGAATCGAATGGAAAAGAATCGGATTGAATGGAATAGAATCGAAAAGAATAGAATAGAATCGAAAGAAATCGAATAGAATCAAATCAAATCAAAAAGAATCGAATTGAATTGATCCTAACCAAAATAAGCGAAATGAATCGACTCGAACCAAAAAAAATCAAATCGAAAAGAATCTAATCTCAACGAAAATAATCGAAATGAATAGAATCGAAAAGAATCGAATTGAATCAAATCGAAAAGAATCTAATGGAATCCAATCGAAAAGAATCAAATTGATTCCAATCGAAACAAATTGAATCCAATCGAAAAGAATCTAATTGAATCGAATCGAAAAAAATCGAATCAAAAAGACTCGAATCGAAAAGAATCGAATTGAAAAGAATCGAATCGAATCGAAAAGACTCGAATCGAATTAAAAATATCAAATCGAATCGAATCGCAAAGAATCGAATTGAAAAGACTCGAATTGAAACGAATCGATTTGAAACGAAAAGAATCGAATCGAATCGAATTGAAAGAATCGAATTGAATAGAAAAAAATCGAATAGAAAAGAATTGAACCGAAAAGAAAAGAATCAAATTGAATCAGTCGATTAAATTCTAGTCGAATCGAATCAAAAAGCATGAAATCGAGTCGAATCGAATCAAAAAGAATCGAATCGAATCGAAAAGAATCGAATTGTATCTAATCGAAAAGAATCTAATCTCAACGAAAATAATCGAAATGAATAGAATCGAAAAGAATCGAATTGAATCAATTCGAAAAGAATCGAATGGAATCCAATGGAAAAGAATCAAATTGATTCGAATCGAAACAAATTGAATCCAATCGAAAAGAATCTAATTGAATCGAATCGAAAAGAATCGATTTCAATCAAAACGAATCGATTCGAATGGAATAGAAAAGAATAGAATAGAATAGAATCGAAAAGAATCAAATCGAATCGAAAAGAATCGAATCGAAAAGAATTGAATCGAATCGAAAAGAAACGAATCGAACCGAATCAAAAAGAAAACAATCGAATCGAATCAAATACAAAAGAATCGCTTTGAATAGCATAGAATTGAAAATAATCGAATCAATCGAATTGAAAACAATCGAATCGAAAAGAATCGAATCAAAAAAGTCGAATCGAAACGAAAACAATCGAATCGAATCTAAAAGAATCGTATTGAATTGAATCGAGTCGAAAACACTTGAATCAAAAAGACTCGAATCGAATTGAATCAAATCGAAAAGAATGTAATAGAAACCACTCGAACAGAATCAAATCGAAATGATTCAAAATGAATCGAATAGAATAGAATCGAAAAAAATCGAAACGAATCGAAACGAATCGAAACGAAATGAATCGAAGAGAATCGATTAGAAACGAAATGAAAAGAATCGTATTGAATCGAATCGAAAAGAATCAAATCAAATCGAATCGAAAGAATGGAATCAAATCGAAAAGAATCCAATCGAATCGAAAAGAATCGAACTGAATGGAATCAAATCGAAAAGAATCCAATCGAAAAGAAAAGAATCGAATCAAATTTAATGGAATCGAAAAGAATCGAATTGAATCGAAAAGAATCGAAATGAAACAAATCAGATCAAATGGAAAAGCATCAAATCGAATTGAAAAGAATCGAATCGAATCGAAATGAATCGAATCAAAAAGACTCGAATCGAAAAGAATCGAATTGAAAAGAATCGAATCGAATCGAAAAGACTCGAATCGAATTAAAAATATCAAATCGAATCGAATCGCAAAGAATCGAACTGAAAAGACTCGAATTGAAACGAATCGATTTGAAACGACAAGAATCGAATCGAATCGAATTGAAAGAATCGAATTGAATAGAAAAAAATCGAATAGAAAAGAATCGAACCGAAAAGAAAAGAATCAAATTGAATCAGTCGATTAAATTCTAGTCGAATCGAATCAAAAAGCATGAAATCGAGTCGAATCGAATCGAAAAGAATCGAATCGAATCGAAAAGAATCGAATTGTATCTAATCAAAAAGAATCGTATCGTATCGACTCGAATCGAAAAGAATCCAATTGCATCATCGAATGGAAACTAATCGAATTGAATAGAATAGAAAAGAATCGAATCGAATCAAATCGAAAACAAATTGAATTGATCGAAAAGAATCGAATTGAATCAAATCGAATCGAAATGAAAAGAATCGAATCGATTCAAATAGAAAAGAATCGAATCGAAAAGAATCAAATCGACACGAAAAGAATCGAATCGAATCAAAAAGTATCGAATTGATTCGAAAATATTCGATTCGAAAAGAATCGAATTGAAATGAATCCGATCGAAATGGAAAGAATCTACTCGATTCGAATCCAAAAGAATCGAATCCAAAAGAATCGAATCGAATCCAAAAGAATCGAATTGAATTGAATCAAAAGAAATGAATTGAATTGAATCAAAAAGGAACTAATCGAATCAAATCGAAAAAAATCGAATAGAATCAAAAAGAATCGAATAGATTCGAATAAAAAAGAATCGAATTGAGGGATCCCTGGGTGGCGCTGCGGTTTAGCGCCTGCCTTTGGCCCAGGGCGCGATCCTGGAGACCCGGGATCGAGTCAAATCGAAAAGAATCGAATTCCATGTAACGAAAAGATTCGAATTGAAAAGAATCGAATCGAAACAAAAGAATCGAATCGAATCGACATGAATCAAAAAGAATCGAATCAAAACGAATCGAAAAGAAACAAATCAAGTAGAATCTAAAAGAATCGAATCGAATCAAATCGAAAAAATTCGAATAGAATTGAATCGAAAAGAATCAAAACGAATCGAACCGAAGAGAATCGATTCGAATCAAAATAAAAAGTATCGTATCAAATCGAATCGAAAAGAATCATATCAAATAGAATCGAAAGAATGGAATCAAATCTAAAACAATCGAATCGAATCGAAAAGAATCGGATTGAACGGAATAGAATCGAAAAGAATAGAATAGAATCGAAAGAAATCGAATAGAATCAAATCAAATCAAAAAGAATCGAATTGAATTGATCCTAACCAAAATAAGCGAAATGAATCGACTCGAACCGAAAAAAATCAAATCGAAAAGAATCTAATCTCAACGAAAATCATCGAAATGAATAGAATCGAAAAGAATCGAATTGAATCAAATCGAAAAGAATCGAATGGAATCCAATCGAAAAGAACCAAATTGATTCGAATCGAAACAAATTGAATCCAATCGAAAAGAATCTAATTGAATCGAATCGAAAAGAATCGAATTCAATCAAAACGAATCGATTCGAATGGAATAGAAAGTAATAGAATAGAATCGAAAAGAATCAAATCGAATCGAAAAGAATCGAATCGAAAAGAATTGAATCGAATCGAAAAGAAACGAATCGAACCGAATCAAAACGAAAACAATCGAATCGAATCAAATACAAAAGAATCGCTTTGAATAGCATAGAATTGTAAAGAATCGAATCAATCGAACTGAAAACAATCGAATCGAAAAGAATCGAATCAAAAAAAGTCGAATCGAAACGAAAACAATCGAATCGAATCGAATCTAAAAGAATCGTATTGAATTGAATCGAGTCGAAAAGACTCGAATCAAAAAGACTCGAATCGAATTGAATCAAATCGAAAAGAATGTAATAGTAACCACTCGAACAGAATCAAATCGAAATGATTCAAAATGAATCGAATAGAATAGAATCGAAAAAAATCGAATAGAATCGAAACGAATCGAAACGAAATGAATCGAAGAGAATCGATTAGAATCGAAATGAAAAGAATCGTATTGAATCGAATCGAAAAGAATCAAATCAAATCGAATCGAAAGAATGGAATCAAATCGAAAAGAATCCAATCGAATCGAAAAGAATCGAACTGAATGGAATCAAATCGAAAAGAATCCAATCGAAAAGAAAAGAATCGAATCAAATTTAATGGAATCGAAAAGAATCGAATTGAATCGAAAAGAATCGAAATGAAACAAATCAGATCCAATGGAAAAGCATCAAATCGAATTGAAAAGAATCGAATCGAATCGAAATGAATCGAATCAAAAAGACTCGAATCGAAAAGAATCGAATTGAAAAGAATCGAATCGAATCGAAAAGACTCGAATCGAATTAAAAATATCAAATCGAATCGAATCGCAAAGAATCGAACTGAAAAGACTCGAATTGAAACGAATCGATTTGAAACGACAAGAATCGAATCGAATCGAATTGAAAGAATCGAATTGAATAGAAAAAAATCGAATAGAAAAGAATCGAACCGAAAAGAAAAGAATCAAATTGAATCAGTCGATTAAATTCTAGTCGAATCGAATCAAAAAGCATGAAATCGAGTCGAATCGAATCGAAAAGAATCGAATCGAATCGAAAAGAATCGAATTGTATCTAATCAAAAAGAATCGTATCGTATCGACTCGAATCGAAAAGAATCCAATTGCATCATCGAATGGAAACTAATCGAATTGAATAGAATAGAAAAGAATCGAATCGAATCAAATCGAAAACAAATTGAATTGATCGAAAAGAATCGAATTGAATCAAATCGAATCGAAATGAAAAGAATCGAATCGATTCAAATAGAAAAGAATCGAATCGAAAAGAATCAAATCGACACGAAAAGAATCGAATCGAATCAAAAAGTATCGAATGGATTCGAAAACATTCGAATCGAAAAGAATCGAATTGAAATGAATCCGATCGAAATGGAAAGAATCTACTCGATTCGAATCCAAAAGAATCGAATCCAAAAGAATCGAATCGAATCCAAAAGAATCGAATTGAATTGAATCAAAAGAAATGAATTGAATTGAATCAAAAAGGAACTAATCGAATCAAATCGAAAAAAATCGAATAGAATCAAAAAGAATCGAATAGATTCGAATAAAAAAGAATCGAATTGAGGGATCCCTGGGTGGCGCTGCGGTTTAGCGCCTGCCTTTGGCCCAGGGCGCGATCCTGGAGACCGGGGATCGAGTCAAATCGAAAAGAATCGAATTCCATGTAACGAAAAGATTCGAATTGAAAAGAATCGAATCGAAACAAAAGAATCGAATCGAATCGACATGAATCAAAAAGAATCGAATCAAAACGAATCGAAAAGAAACAAATCAAGTAGAATCTAAAAGAATCGAATCGAATCAAATCGAAAAAATTCGAATAGAATTGAATCGAAAAGAATCAAAACGAATCGAACCGAAGAGAATCGATTCGAATCAAAATAAAAAGTATCGTATCAAATCGAATCGAAAAGAATCATATCAAATAGAATCGAAAGAATGGAATCAAATCTAAAACAATCGAATCGAATGGAAAAGAATCGGATTGAATGGAATAGAATCGAAAAGAATAGAATAGAATCGAAAGAAATCGAATAGAATCAAATCAAATCAAAAAGAATCGAATTGAATTGATCCTAACCAAAATAAGCTTAATGAATCGACTCGAACCAAAAAAAATCAAATCGAAAAGAATCTAATCTCAACGAAAATAATCGAAATGAATAGAATCGAAAAGAATCGAATTGAATCAAATCGAAAAGAATCTAATGGAATCCAATCGAAAAGAATCAAATTGATTCGAATCGAAACAAATTGAATCCAATCGAAAAGAATCTAATTGAATCGAATCGAAAAAAATCGAATCAAAAAGACTCGAATCGAAAAGAATCGAATTGAAAAGAATCGAATCGAATCGAAAAGACTCGAATCGAATTAAAAATATCAAATCGAATCGAATCGCAAAGAATCGAATTGAAAAGACTCGAATTGAAACGAATCGATTTGAAACGAAAAGAATCGAATCGAATCGAATTGAAAGAATCGAATTGAATAGAAAAAAATCGAATAGAAAAGAATTGAACCGAAAAGAAAAGAATCAAATTGAATCAGTCGATTAAATTCTAGTCGAATCGAATCAAAAAGCATGAAATCGAGTCGAATCGAATCAAAAAGAATCGAATCGAATCGAAAAGAATCGAATTGTATCTAATCGAAAAGAATCTAATCTCAACGAAAATAATCGAAATGAATAGAATCGAAAAGAATCGAATTGAATCAATTCGAAAAGAATCGAATGGAATCCAATGGAAAAGAATCAAATTGATTCGAATCGAAACAAATTGAATCCAATCGAAAAGAATCTAATTGAATCGAATCGAAAAGAATCGATTTCAATCAAAACGAATCGATTCGAATGGAAGAGAAAAGAATAGAATAGAATCGAATCGAAAAGAATCAAATCGAATCGAAAAGAATCGAATCGAAAAGAATTGAATCGAATCGAAAAGAAACGAATCGAACCGAATCAAAAAGAAAACAATCGAATCGAATCAAATACAAAAGAATCGCTTTGAATAGCATAGAATTGTAAAGAATCGAATCAATCGAACTGAAAACAATCGAATCGAAAAGAATCGAATCAAAAAAAGTCGAATCGAAACGAAAACAATCGAATCGAATCGAATCTAAAAGAATCGTATTGAATTGAATCGAGTCGAAAAGACTCGAATCAAAAAGACTCGAATCGAATTGAATCAAATCGAAAAGAATGTAATAGAAACCACTCGAACAGAATCAAATCGAAATGATTCAAAATGAATCGAATAGAATAGAATCGAAAAAAATCGAATAGAATCGAAACGAATCGAAACGAAATGAATCGAAGAGAATCGATTAGAAACGAAATGAAAAGAATCGTATTGAATCGAATCGAAAAGAATCAAATCAAATCGAATCGAAAGAATGGAATCAAATCGAAAAGAATCCAATCGAATCGAAAAGAATCGAACTGAATGGAATCAAATCGAAAAGAATCCAATCGAAAAGAAAAGAATCGAATCAAATTTAATGGAATCGAAAAAAATCGAATTGAATCGAAAAGAATCGAAATGAAACAAATCAGATCCAATGGAAAAGCATCAAATCGAATTGAAAAGAATCGAATCGAATCGAAATGAATCGAATCAAAAAGACTCGAATCGAAAAGAATCGAATTGAAAAGAATCGAATCGAATCGAAAAGACTCGAATCGAATTAAAAATATCAAATCGAATCGAATCGCAAAGAATCGAACTGAAAAGACTCGAATTGAAACGAATCGATTTGAAACGACAAGAATCGAATCGAATCGAATTGAAAGAATCGAATTGAATAGAAAAAAATCGAATAGAAAAGAATCGAACCGAAAAGAAAAGAATCAAATTGAATCAGTCGATTAAATTCTAGTCGAATCGAATCAAAAAGCATGAAATCGAGTCGAATCGAATCGAAAAGAATCGAATCGAATCGAAAAGAATCGAATTGTATCTAATCAAAAAGAATCGTATCGTATCGACTCGAATCGAAAAGAATCCAATTGCATCATCGAATGGAAACTAATCGAATTGAATAGAATAGAAAAGAATCGAATCGAATCAAATCGAAAACAAATTGAATTGATCGAAAAGAATCGAATTGAATCAAATCGAATCGAAATGAAAAGAATCGAATCGATTCAAATAGAAAAGAATCGAATCGAAAAGAATCAAATCGACACGAAAAGAATCGAATCGAATCAAAAAGTATCGAATTGATTCGAAAATATTCGATTCGAAAAGAATCGAATTGAAATGAATCCGATCGAAATGGAAAGAATCTACTCGATTCGAATCCAAAAGAATCGAATCCAAAAGAATCGAATCGAATCCAAAAGAATCGAATTGAATTGAATCAAAAGAAATGAATTGAATTGAATCAAAAAGGAACTAATCGAATCAAATCGAAAAAAATCGAATCGAATCAAAAAGAATCGAATAGATTCGAATAAAAAAGAATCGAATTGAGGGATCCCTGGGTGGCGCAGCGGTTTAGCGCCTGCCTTTGGCCCAGGGCGCGATCCTGGAGACCCGGGATCGAGTCAAATCGAAAAGAATCGAATTCCATGTAACGAAAAGATTCGAATTGAAAAGAATCGAATCGAAACAAAAGAATCGAATCGAATCGACATGAATCAAAAAGAATCGAATCAAAACGAATCGAAAAGAAACAAATCAAGTAGAATCTAAAAGAATCGAATCGAATCAAATCGAAAAAATTCGAATAGAATTGAATCGAAAAGAATCAAAACGAATCGAACCGAAGAGAATCGATTCGAATCAAAATAAAAAGTATCGTATCAAATCGAATCGAAAAGAATCATATCAAATAGAATCGAAAGAATGGAATCAAATCCAAAACAATCGAATCGAATCGAAAAGAATCGAATTGAACGGAATGGAATCGAAAAGAATACAATAGAATAGAATCGAAAGAAATCGAATAGAAACAAATCAAATCAAAAAGAATCGAATTGAATTGATCCTAACCAAAATAAGCGAAATGAATCGACTCGAACCGAAAAAAATCAAATCGAAAAGAATCTAATCTCAACGAAAATCATCGAAATGAATAGAATCGAAAAGAATCGAATTGAATCAAATCGAAAAGAATCGAATGGAATCCAATCGAAAAGAACCAAATTGATTCGAAACGAAAGAAATTGAATCCAATCGAAAAGAATCGAATGGAATCGAATCGAAAAGAATCGAATTCAATCAAAACGAATCGATTCGAATGGAATAGAAAGTAATAGAATAGAATCGAAAAGAATCAAATCGAATCGAAAAGAATCGAATCGAAAAGAATTGAATCGAATCGAAAAGAAACGAATCGAACCGAATCAAAAAGAAAACAATCGAATCGAATCAAATACAAAAGAATCGCTTTGAATAGCATAGAATTGTAAAGAATCGAATCAATCGAACTGAAAACAATCGAATCGAAAAGAATCGAATCAAAAAAAGTCGAATCGAAACGAAAACAATCGAATCGAATCGAATCTAAAAGAATCGTATTGAATTGAATCGAGTCGAAAAGACTCGAATCAAAAAGACTCGAATCGAATTGAATCAAATCGAAAAGAATCTAATAGAAACCACTCGAACAGAATCAAATCGAAATGATTCAAAATGAATCGAATAGAATAGAATCGAAAAAAATCGAATAGAATCGAAACGAATCGAAACGAAATGAATCGAAGAGAATCGATTAGAATCGAAATGAAAAGAATCGTATTGAATCGAATCGAAAAGAATCAAATCAAATCGAATCGAAAGAATTGAATCAAATCGAAAAGAATCTAATCGAATCGAAAAGAATCGAACTGAATGGAATCAAATCGAAAAGAATCCAATCGAATCGAAAAGAATCGAATCAAATTTAATGGAATCGAAAAGAATCGAATTGAATCGAAAAGAATCGAAATGAAACAAATCAGATCAAATGGAAAAGCATCAAATCGAATTGAAAAGAATCGAATGAGATCGAAATGAATCGAATCAAAAAGACTCGAATCGAAAAGAATCGAATTGAAAAGAATCGAATCGAATCGAAAAGACTCGAATCGAATTAAAAATATCAAATCGAATCGAATCGCAAAGAATCGAACTGAAAAGACTCGAATTGAAACGAATCGATTTGAAACGACAAGAATCGAATCGAATCGAATTGAAAGAATCGAATTGAATAGAAAAAAATCGAATAGAAAAGAATCGAACCGAAAAGAAAAGAATCAAATTGAATCAGTCGATTAAATTCTAGTCGAATCGAATCAAAAAGCATGAAATCGAGTCGAATCGAATCGAAAAGAATCGAATCGAATCGAAAAGAATCGAATTGTATCTAATCAAAAAGAATCGTATCGTATCGACTCGAATCGAAAAGAATCCAATTGCATCATCGAATGGAAACTAATCGAATTGAATAGAATAGAAAAGAATCGAATCGAATCAAATCGAAAACAAATTGAATTGATCGAAAAGAATCGAATTGAATCAAATCGAATCGAAATGAAAAGAATCGAATCGATTCAAATAGAAAAGAATCGAATCGAAAAGAATCAAATCGACACGAAAAGAATCGAATCGAATCAAAAAGTATCGAATTGATTCGAAAATATTCGATTCGAAAAGAATCGAATTGAAATGAATCCGATCGAAATGGAAAGAATCTACTCGATTCGAATCCAAAAGAATCGAATCCAAAAGAATCGAATCGAATCCAAAAGAATCGAATTGAATTGAATCAAAAGAAATGAATTGAATTGAATCAAAAAGGAACTAATCGAATCAAATCGAAAAAAATCGAATAGAATCAAAAAGAATCGAATAGATTCGAATAAAAAAGAATCGAATTGAGGGATCCCTGGGTGGCGCTGCGGTTTAGCGCCTGCCTTTGGCCCAGGGCGCGATCCTGGAGACCCGGGATCGAGTCAAATCGAAAAGAATCGAATTCCATGTAACGAAAAGATTCGAATTGAAAAGAATCGAATCGAAACAAAAGAATCGAATCGAATCGACATGAATCAAAAAGAATCGAATCAAAACGAATCGAAAAGAAACAAATCAAGTAGAATCTAAAAGAATCGAATCGAATCAAATCGAAAAAATTCGAATAGAATTGAATCGAAAAGAATCAAAACGAATCGAACCGAAGAGAATCGATTCGAATCAAAATAAAAAGTATCGTATCAAATCGAATCGAAAAGAATCATATCAAATAGAATCGAAAGAATGGAATCAAATCTAAAACAATCGAATCGAATCGAAAAGAATCGGATTGAACGGAATAGAATCGAAAAGAATAGAATAGAATCGAAAGAAATCGAATAGAATCAAATCAAATCAAAAAGAATCGAATTGAATTGATCCTAACCAAAATAAGCGAAATGAATCGACTCGAACCGAAAAAAATCAAATCGAAAAGAATCTAATCTCAACGAAAATCATCGAAATGAATAGAATCGAAAAGAATCGAATTGAATCAAATCGAAAAGAATCGAATGGAATCCAATCGAAAAGAACCAAATTGATTCGAATCGAAACAAATTGAATCCAATCGAAAAGAATCTAATTGAATCGAATCGAAAAGAATCGAATTCAATCAAAACGAATCGATTCGAATGGAATAGAAAGTAATAGAATAGAATCGAAAAGAATCAAATCGAATCGAAAAGAATCGAATCGAAAAGAATTGAATCGAATCGAAAAGAAACGAATCGAACCGAATCAAAAAGAAAACAATCGAATCGAATCAAATACAAAAGAATCGCTTTGAATAGCATAGAATTGTAAAGAATCGAATCAATCGAACTGAAAACAATCGAATCGAAAAGAATCGAATCAAAAAAAGTCGAATCGAAACGAAAACAATCGAATCGAATCGAATCTAAAAGAATCGTATTGAATTGAATCGAGTCGAAAAGACTCGAATCAAAAAGACTCGAATCGAATTGAATCAAATCGAAAAGAATGTAATAGTAACCACTCGAACAGAATCAAATCGAAATGATTCAAAATGAATCGAATAGAATAGAATCGAAAAAAATCGAATAGAATCGAAACGAATCGAAACGAAATGAATCGAAGAGAATCGATTAGAAACGAAATGAAAAGAATCGTATTGAATCGAATCGAAAAGAATCAAATCAAATCGAATCGAAAGAATGGAATCAAATCGAAAAGAATCCAATCGAATCGAAAAGAATCGAACTGAATGGAATCAAATCGAAAAGAATCCAATCGAAAAGAAAAGAATCGAATCAAATTTAATGGAATCGAAAAGAATCGAATTGAATCGAAAAGAATCGAAATGAAACAAATCAGATCCAATGGAAAAGCATCAAATCGAATTGAAAAGAATCGAATCGAATCGAAATGAATCGAATCAAAAAGACTCGAATCGAAAAGAATCGAATTGAAAAGAATCGAATCGAATCGAAAAGACTCGAATCGAATTAAAAATATCAAATCGAATCGAATCGCAAAGAATCGAACTGAAAAGACTCGAATTGAAACGAATCGATTTGAAACGACAAGAATCGAATCGAATCGAATTGAAAGAATCGAATTGAATAGAAAAAAATCGAATAGAAAAGAATCGAACCGAAAAGAAAAGAATCAAATTGAATCAGTCGATTAAATTCTAGTCGAATCGAATCAAAAAGCATGAAATCGAGTCGAATCGAATCGAAAAGAATCGAATCGAATCGAAAAGAATCGAATTGTATCTAATCAAAAAGAATCGTATCGTATCGACTCGAATCGAAAAGAATCCAATTGCATCATCGAATGGAAACTAATCGAATTGAATAGAATAGAAAAGAATCGAATCGAATCAAATCGAAAACAAATTGAATTGATCGAAAAGAATCGAATTGAATCAAATCGAATCGAAATGAAAAGAATCGAATCGATTCAAATAGAAAAGAATCGAATCGAAAAGAATCAAATCGACACGAAAAGAATCGAATCGAATCAAAAAGTATCGAATGGATTCGAAAACATTCGAATCGAAAAGAATCGAATTGAAATGAATCCGATCGAAATGGAAAGAATCTACTCGATTCGAATCCAAAAGAATCGAATCCAAAAGAATCGAATCGAATCCAAAAGAATCGAATTGAATTGAATCAAAAGAAATGAATTGAATTGAATCAAAAAGGAACTAATCGAATCAAATCGAAAAAAATCGAATAGAATCAAAAAGAATCGAATAGATTCGAATAAAAAAGAATCGAATTGAGGGATCCCTGGGTGGCGCTGCGGTTTAGCGCCTGCCTTTGGCCCAGGGCGCGATCCTGGAGACCCGGGATCGAGTCAAATCGAAAAGAATCGAATTCCATGTAACGAAAAGATTCGAATTGAAAAGAATCGAATCGAAACAAAAGAATCGAATCGAATCGACATGAATCAAAAAGAATCGAATCAAAACGAATCGAAAAGAAACAAATCAAGTAGAATCTAAAAGAATCGAATCGAATCAAATCGAAAAAATTCGAATAGAATTGAATCGAAAAGAATCAAAACGAATCGAACCGAAGAGAATCGATTCGAATCAAAATAAAAAGTATCGTATCAAATCGAATCGAAAAGAATCATATCAAATAGAATCGAAAGAATGGAATCAAATCTAAAACAATCGAATCGAATGGAAAAGAATCGGATTGAATGGAATAGAATCGAAAAGAATAGAATAGAATCGAAAGAAATCGAATAGAATCAAATCAAATCAAAAAGAATCGAATTGAATTGATCCTAACCAAAATAAGCGAAATGAATCGACTCGAACCAAAAAAAATCAAATCGAAAAGAATCTAATCTCAACGAAAATAATCGAAATGAATAGAATCGAAAAGAATCGAATTGAATCAAATCGAAAAGAATCTAATGGAATCCAATCGAAAAGAATCAAATTGATTCGAATCGAAACAAATTGAATCCAATCGAAAAGAATCTAATTGAATCGAATCGAAAAAAATCGAATCAAAAAGACTCGAATCGAAAAGAATCGAATTGAAAAGAATCGAATCGAATCGAAAAGACTCGAATCGAATTAAAAATATCAAATCGAATCGAATCGCAAAGAATCGAATTGAAAAGACTCGAATTGAAACGAATCGATTTGAAACGAAAAGAATCGAATCGAATCGAATTGAAAGAATCGAATTGAATAGAAAAAAATCGAATAGAAAAGAATTGAACCGAAAAGAAAAGAATCAAATTGAATCAGTCGATTAAATTCTAGTCGAATCGAATCAAAAAGCATGAAATCGAGTCGAATCGAATCAAAAAGAATCGAATCGAATCGAAAAGAATCGAATTGTATCTAATCGAAAAGAATCTAATCTCAACGAAAATAATCGAAATGAATAGAATCGAAAAGAATCGAATTGAATCAATTCGAAAAGAATCGAATGGAATCCAATGGAAAAGAATCAAATTGATTCGAATCGAAACAAATTGAATCCAATCGAAAAGAATCTAATTGAATCGAATCGAAAAGAATCGATTTCAATCAAAACGAATCGATTCGAATGGAAGAGAAAAGAATAGAATAGAATCGAATCGAAAAGAATCAAATCGAATCGAAAAGAATCGAATCGAAAAGAATTGAATCGAATCGAAAAGAAACGAATCGAACCGAATCAAAAAGAAAACAATCGAATCGAATCAAATACAAAAGAATCGCTTTGAATAGCATAGAATTGTAAAGAATCGAATCAATCGAACTGAAAACAATCGAATCGAAAAGAATCGAATCAAAAAAAGTCGAATCGAAACGAAAACAATCGAATCGAATCGAATCTAAAAGAATCGTATTGAATTGAATCGAGTCGAAAAGACTCGAATCAAAAAGACTCGAATCGAATTGAATCAAATCGAAAAGAATGTAATAGAAACCACTCGAACAGAATCAAATCGAAATGATTCAAAATGAATCGAATAGAATAGAATCGAAAAAAATCGAATAGAATCGAAACGAATCGAAACGAAATGAATCGAAGAGAATCTATTAGAAACGAAATGAAAAGAATCGTATTGAATCGAATCGAAAAGAATCAAATCAAATCGAATCGAAAGAATGGAATCAAATCGAAAAGAATCCAATCGAATCGAAAAGAATCGAACTGAATGGAATCAAATCGAAAAGAATCCAATCGAAAAGAAAAGAATCGAATCAAATTTAATGGAATCGAAAAGAATCGAATTGAATCGAAAAGAATCGAAATGAAACAAATCAGATCCAATGGAAAAGCATCAAATCGAATTGAAAAGAATCGAATCGAATCGAAATGAATCGAATCAAAAAGACTCGAATCGAAAAGAATCGAATTGAAAAGAATCGAATCGAATCGAAAAGACTCGAATCGAATTAAAAATATCAAATCGAATCGAATCGCAAAGAATCGAACTGAAAAGACTCGAATTGAAACGAATCGATTTGAAACGACAAGAATCGAATCGAATCGAATTGAAAGAATCAAATTGAATAGAAAAAAATCGAATAGAAAAGAATCGAACCGAAAAGAAAAGAATCAAATTGAATCAGTCGATTAAATTCTAGTCGAATCGAATCAAAAAGCATGAAATCGAGTCGAATCGAATCGAAAAGAATCGAATCGAATCGAAAAGAATCGAATTGTATCTAATCAAAAAGAATCGTATCGTATCGACTCGAATCGAAAAGAATCCAATTGCATCATCGAATGGAAACTAATCGAATTGAATAGAATAGAAAAGAATCGAATCGAATCAAATCGAAAACAAATTGAATTGATCGAAAAGAATCGAATTGAATCAAATCGAATCGAAATGAAAAGAATCGAATCGATTCAAATAGAAAAGAATCGAATCGAAAAGAATCAAATCGACACGAAAAGAATCGAATCGAATCAAAAAGTATCGAATTGATTCGAAAATATTCGATTCGAAAAGAATCGAATTGAAATGAATCCGATCGAAATGGAAAGAATCTACTCGATTCGAATCCAAAAGAATCGAATCCAAAAGAATCGAATCGAATCCAAAAGAATCGAATTGAATTGAATCAAAAGAAATGAATTGAATTGAATCAAAAAGGAACTAATCGAATCAAATCGAAAAAAATCGAATAGAATCAAAAAGAATCGAATAGATTCGAATAAAAAAGAATCGAATTGAGGGATCCCTGGGTGGCGCTGCGGTTTAGCGCCTGCCTTTGGCCCAGGGCGCGATCCTGGAGACCCGGGATCGAGTCAAATCGAAAAGAATCGAATTCCATGTGACGAAAAGATTCGAATTGAAAAGAATCGAATCGAAACAAAAGAATCGAATCGAATCGACATGAATCAAAAAGAATCGAATCAAAACGAATCGAAAAGAAACAAATCAAGTAGAATCTAAAAGAATCGAATCGAATCAAATCGAAAAAATTCGAATAGAATTGAATCGAAAAGAATCAAAACGAATCGAACCGAAGAGAATCGATTCGAATCAAAATAAAAAGTATCGTATCAAATCGAATCGAAAAGAATCATATCAAATAGAATCGAAAGAATGGAATCAAATCCAAAACAATCGAATCGAATCGAAAAGAATCGAATTGAACGGAATGGAATCGAAAAGAATACAATAGAATAGAATCGAAAGAAATCGAATAGAAACAAATCAAATCAAAAAGAATCGAATTGAATTGATCCTAACCAAAATAAGCGAAATGAATCGACTCGAACCGAAAAAAATCAAATCGAAAAGAATCTAATCTCAACGAAAATCATCGAAATGAATAGAATCGAAAAGAATCGAATTGAATCAAATCGAAAAGAATCGAATGGAATCCAATCGAAAAGAACCAAATTGATTCGAAACGAAACAAATTGAATCCAATCGAAAAGAATCGAATGGAATCGAATCGAAAAGAATCGAATTCAATCAAAACGAATCGATTCGAATGGAATAGAAAGTAATAGAATAGAATCGAAAAGAATCAAATCGAATCGAAAAGAATCGAATCGAAAAGAATTGAATCGAATCGAAAAGAAACGAATCGAACCGAATCAAAAAGAAAACAATCGAATCGAATCAAATACAAAAGAATCGCTTTGAATAGCATAGAATTGTAAAGAATCGAATCAATCGAACTGAAAACAATCGAATCGAAAAGAATCGAATCAAAAAAAGTCGAATCGAAACGAAAACAATCGAATCGAATCGAATCTAAAAGAATCGTATTGAATTGAATCGAGTCGAAAAGACTCGAATCAAAAAGACTCGAATCGAATTGAATCAAATCGAAAGAATCTAATAGAAACCACTCGAACAGAATCAAATCGAAATGATTCAAAATGAATCGAATAGAATAGAATCGAAAAAAATCGAATAGAATCGAAACGAATCGAAACGAAATGAATCGAAGAGAATCGATTAGAATCGAAATGAAAAGAATCGTATTGAATCGAATCGAAAAGAATCAAATCAAATCGAATCGAAAGAATTGAATCAAATCGAAAAGAATCCAATCGAATCGAAAAGAATCGAACTGAATGGAATCAAATCGAAAAGAATCCAATCGAATCGAAAAGAATCGAATCAAATTTAATGGAATCGAAAAGAATCGAATTGAATCGAAAAGAATCGAAATGAAACAAATCAGATCAAATGGAAAAGCATCAAATCGAATTGAAAAGAATCGAATGAGATCGAAATGAATCGAATCAAAAAGACTCGAATCGAAAAGAATCGAATTGAAAAGAATCGAATCGAATCGAAAAGACTCGAATCGAATTAAAAATATCAAATCGAATCGAATCGCAAAGAATCGAACTGAAAAGACTCGAATTGAAACGAATCGATTTGAAACGACAAGAATCGAATCGAATCGAATTGAAAGAATCGAATTGAATAGAAAAAAATCGAATAGAAAAGAATCGAACCGAAAAGAAAAGAATCAAATTGAATCAGTCGATTAAATTCTAGTCGAATCGAATCAAAAAGCATGAAATCGAGTCGAATCGAATCGAAAAGAATCGAATCGAATCGAAAAGAATCGAATTGTATCTAATCAAAAAGAATCGTATCGTATCGACTCGAATCGAAAAGAATCCAATTGCATCATCGAATGGAAACTAATCGAATTGAATAGAATAGAAAAGAATCGAATCGAATCAAATCGAAAACAAATTGAATTGATCGAAAAGAATCGAATTGAATCAAATCGAATCGAAATGAAAAGAATCGAATCGATTCAAATAGAAAAGAATCGAATCGAAAAGAATCAAATCGACACGAAAAGAATCGAATCGAATCAAAAAGTATCGAATTGATTCGAAAATATTCGATTCGAAAAGAATCGAATTGAAATGAATCCGATCGAAATGGAAAGAATCTACTCGATTCGAATCCAAAAGAATCGAATCCAAAAGAATCGAATCGAATCCAAAAGAATCGAATTGAATTGAATCAAAAGAAATGAATTGAATTGAATCAAAAAGGAACTAATCGAATCAAATCGAAAAAAATCGAATAGAATCAAAAAGAATCGAATAGATTCGAATAAAAAAGAATCGAATTGAGGGATCCCTGGGTGGCGCTGCGGTTTAGCGCCTGCCTTTGGCCCAGGGCGCGATCCTGGAGACCCGGGATCGAGTCAAATCGAAAAGAATCGAATTCCATGTAACGAAAAGATTCGAATTGAAAAGAATCGAATCGAAACAAAAGAATCGAATCGAATCGACATGAATCAAAAAGAATCGAATCAAAACGAATCGAAAAGAAACAAATCAAGTAGAATCTAAAAGAATCGAATCGAATCAAATTGAAAAAATTCGAATAGAATTGAATCGAAAAGAATCAAAACGAATCGAACCGAAGAGAATCGATTCGAATCAAAATAAAAAGTATCGTATCAAATCGAATCGAAAAGAATCATATCAAATAGAATCGAAAGAATGGAATCAAATCCAAAACAATCGAATCGAATCGAAAAGAATCGAATTGAACGGAATGGAATCGAAAAGAATACAATAGAATAGAATCGAAAGAAATCGAATAGAAACAAATCAAATCAAAAAGAATCGAATTGAATTGATCCTAACCAAAATAAGCGAAATGAATCGACTCGAACCGAAAAAAAACAAATCGAAAAGAATCTAATCTCAACGAAAATAATCGAAATGAATAGAATCGAAAAGAATCGAATTGAATCAAATCGAAAAGAATCGAATGGAATCCAATCGAAAAGAACCAAATTGATTCGAAACGAAACAAATTGAATCCAATCGAAAAGAATCGAATGGAATCGAATCGAAAAGAATCGAATTCAATCAAAACGAATCGATTCGAATGGAATAGAAAGTAATAGAATAGAATCGAAAAGAATCAAATCGAATCGAAAAGAATCGAATCGAAAAGAATTGAATCGAATCGAAAAGAAACGAATCGAACCGAATCAAAAAGAAAACAATCGAATCGAATCAAATACAAAAGAATCGCTTTGAATAGCATAGAATTGTAAAGAATCGAATCAATCGAACTGAAAACAATCGAATCGAAAAGAATCGAATCAAAAAAAGTCGAATCGAAACGAAAACAATCGAATCGAATCGAATCTAAAAGAATCGTATTGAATTGAATCGAGTCGAAAAGACTCGAATCAAAAAGACTCGAATCGAATTGAATCAAATCGAAAAGAATCTAATAGAAACCACTCGAACAGAATCAAATCGAAATGATTCAAAATGAATCGAATAGAATAGAATCGAAAAAAATCGAATAGAATCGAAACGAATCGAAACGAAATGAATCGAAGAGAATCGATTAGAAATGAAATGAAAAGAATCGTATTGAATCGAATCGAAAAGAATCAAATCAAATCGAATTGAAAGAATTGAATCAAATCGAAAAGAATCCAATCGAATCGAAAAGAATCGAACTGAATGGAATCAAATCGAAAAGAATCCAATCGAAAAGAAAAGAATCGAATCAAATTTAATGGAATCGAAAAGAATCGAATTGAATCGAAAAGAATCGAAATGAAACAAATCAGATCAAATGGAAAAGCATCAAATCGAATTGAAAAGAATCGAATCGAATCGAAATGAATCGAATCAAAAAGACTCGAATCGAAAAGAATCGAATTGAAAAGAATCGAATCGAATCGAAAAGACTCGAATCGAATTAAAAATATCAAATCGAATCGAATCGCAAAGAATCGAATTGAAAAGACTCGAATTGAAACGAATCGATTTGAAACGAAAAGAATCGAATCGAATCGAATTGAAAGAATCGAATTGAATAGAAAAAAATCGAATAGAAAAGAATCGAACCGAAAAGAAAAGAATCAAATTGAATCAGTCGATTAAATTCTAGTCGAATCGAATCAAAAAGCATGAAATCGAGTCGAATCGAATCGAAAAGAATCCAATTGCATCATCGAATGGAAAATAATCGAATTGAATAGAATAGAAAAGAATCGAATCGAATCAAATCGAAAACAATCAAATTGAATTGATCGAAAAGAATCGAATTGAATGAAATCGAATCGAAATGAAAAGAATCGAATCGATTCAAATAGAAAAGAATATAATCGAAGAATCAAATCGACACGAAAAGAATCGAATCGAATCAAAAAGTATCGAATTGATTCGAAAACATTCGAATCGAAAAGAATCGAATTGAAATGATCCGATCGAAATGAAAAGAATCTACTCGATTCGAATCCAAAAGAATCGAATCCAAAAGAATCGAATCGAATCCAAAAGAATCGAATTGAATTGAATCAAAAGAAATGAATTGAATTGAATCAAAAAGGAAGTAATCGAATCAAATCGAAAAAACTCGAATAGAATCAAATCGAATCAAAAAGAATCGAATAGATTCGAATAAAAAAGAATCGAATTGAGGGATCCCTGAGTGGCGCAGCGGTTTAGCGCCTGCCTTTGGCCCAGGGCGTGATCCTGGAGACCCGGGATCGAATCCCACATCGGGCTCCTGGTGCATGGAGCCTGCTTCTCCCTCTGCCTGTGTCTCTGCCTCTCTCTCTCTCTGTGACTATCATAAAAAAAAGAATCGAATTGAATCGAGTTGAAAAAAATCATAAAGAATCAAATCGAAAAGAATCGAATTCCATGTAACGAAAAGATTCGAATTGAAAAGAATCGAATCGAAACAAAAGAATCGAATCGAATCGACATGAATCAAAAAGAATCGAATCAAAACGAATCGAAAAGAAACAAATCAAGTAGAATCTAAAAGAATCGAATCGAATCAAATCGAAAAAATTCGAATAGAATTGAATCGAAAAGAATCAAAACGAATCGAACCGAAGAGAATCGATTCGAATCAAAATAAAAAGTATCGTATCAAATCGAATCGAAAAGAATCATATCAAATAGAATCGAAAGAATGGAATCAAATCCAAAACAATCGAATCGAATCGAAAAGAATCGAATTGAACGGAATGGAATCGAAAAGAATACAATAGAATAGAATCGAAAGAAATCGAATAGAAACAAATCAAATCAAAAAGAATCGAATTGAATTGATCCTAACCAAAATAAGCGAAATGAATCGACTCGAACCGAAAAAAATCAAATCGAAAAGAATCTAATCTCAACGAAAATCATCGAAATGAATAGAATCGAAAAGAATCGAATTGAATCAAATCGAAAAGAATCGAATGGAATCCAATCGAAAAGAATCAAATTGATTCGAATCGAAACAAATTGAATCCAATCGAAAAGAATCTAATTGAATCGAATCGAAAAGAATCGAATTCAATCAAAATGAATCGATTCGAATGGAATAGAAAAGAATAGAATAGAATAGAATCGAAAAGAATCAAATCGAATCGAAAAGAATCGAATCGAAAAGAATTGAATCGAATCGAAAAGAAAAGAATTGAACCGAATCAAAAAGAAAATAGATAGGAATCAAATACAAAAGAATCGCTTTGAATAGCATAGAATTGAAAAGAATCGAATCAATCGAATTGAAAACAATCGAATCGAAAAGAATCGAATCAAAAAAAGTCGAATCGAAACGAAAACAATCGAATCGAATCTAAAAGAATCGTATTGAATTGAATCGAGACGAAAAGACTCGAATCAAAAAGACTCGAATCGAATTGAATCAAATCGAAAAGAATCTAATAGAAACCACTCGAACAGTATCAAATCGAAATGATTCAAAATGAATCGAATAGAATAGAATCGAAAAAAAAATCGAAACGAATCGAAACGAATCGAAAAGAAATGAATCGAAGAGAATCGATTAGAATCGAAATGAAAAGAATCGTATTGAATCGAATCGAAAAGAATCTAATCGAATCGAATCGAAAGAATTGAATCAAATCGAAAAGAATCCAATCGAATCGAAAAGAATCGAACTGAATGGAATCAAATCGAAAAGAATCCAATCGAATCGAAAAGAATCGAATCAAATTGAATGGAATCGAAAAGAATCGAATTGAATCGAAAAGAATCGAAATGAAACAAATCAGATCAAATGGAAAAGCATCAAATCGAATTGAAAAGAATCGAATCGAATCAAAAAGACTCGAATCGAAAAGAATCGAATTGAAAAGAATCGAATCGAATTGAAAAGACTCGAATCGAATTAAAAATATCAAATCGAATCGAATCGCAAAGAATCGAATTGAAAAGACTCGAATTGAAACGAATCGATTTGAAACGAAAAGAATCGAATCGAATCGAATTGAATAGAAAAAAATCGAATAGAAAAGAATCGAACCGAAAAGAAAAGAATCAAATTGAATCAGTCGATTAAATTCTAGTGGAATCGAATCAAAAAGCATGAAATCGAGTCGAATCGAATCGAAAAGAATCGAATCGAATCGAAAAGAATCGAATTGTATCTAATCAAAAAGAATCGAATCGTATCGACTCGAATCGAAAAGAATCCAATTGCATCATCGAATGGAAACTAATCGAATTGAATAGAATCGAAAAGAATCGAATCGAATCAAATCGAAAACAATCAAATTGAATTGATCGAAAAGAATCGAATCGAATCAAAAAGTATCGAATTGATTCGAAAACATTCGAATTGAAAAGAATCGAAATGAAATGAATCCGATCGAAATGAAAAGAAATTACTTGATTCGAATCCA
This sequence comes from Canis aureus, assembly GCF_053574225.1. Taxonomy (NCBI): domain Eukaryota; kingdom Metazoa; phylum Chordata; class Mammalia; order Carnivora; family Canidae; genus Canis; species Canis aureus. The sequence continues at coordinate 29,500,236 of NC_135647.1, forward strand.
AAAGAATCGAATCCAAAAGAATCGAATGGAATCCAAAAGAATCGAATTGAATTGAATCAAAAGAAATGAATTGAATTGAATCAAAAAGGAACTAAACGAATCAAATCGAAAAAACTCGAATAGAATCAAATCGAATCAAAAAGAATCGAATAGATTCGAATAAAAAAGAATCGAATTGAGGGATCCCTGGGTGGCGCTGCGGTTTAGCGCCTGCCTTTGGCCCAGGGCGCGATCCTGGAGACCCGGGATCGAATCCCACATCGGGCTCCTGGTGCATGGAGCCTGCTTCTCCCTCTGCCTGTGTCTCTGCCTCTCTCTCTCTGTGACTATCATAAAAAAACGAATCGAATTTAATCGCGTTGAAAAAAATCATAAAGAGTCAAATCGAAAAGAATCGAATTCCATGTAACGAAAAGATTCGAATTGAACGAATCGAATCGAAACAAAAGAATCGAATCGAATCGACTGAATCAAAAAGAATCGAATCAAAACGAATCGAAAAGAAACAAATCAAGTAGAATCTAAAAGAATCGAATCGAATCAAATCGAAAAAATTCGAATAGAATTGAATCGAAAAGAATCAAAACGAATCGAACCGAAGAGAATCGATTCGAATCAAAATAAAAAGTATCGTATCAAATCGAATCGAAAAGAATCATATCAAATAGAATCGAAAGAATGCAATCAAATCTAAAACAATCGAATCGAATCGAAAAGAATCGGATTGAATGGAATCGAATCGAAAAGAATAGAATAGAATCGAAAGAAATCGAATAGAATCAAATCAAATCAAAAAGAATCGAATTGAATTGATCCTAACCAAAATAAGCGAAATGAATCGACTCGAACCGAAAAAAATCAAATCGAAAAGAATCTAATCTCAACGAAAATCATCGAAATGAATAGAATCGAAAAGAATCGAATTGAATCAAATCGAAAAGAATCGAATGGAATCCAATCGAAAAGAATCAAATTGATTCGAATCGAAACAAATTGAATCCAATGGAAAATAATCTAATTGAATCGAATCGAAAAGAATTGAATTCAATCAAAACGAATCGATTCGAATGGAATAGAAAAGAATAGAATAGAATAGAATCGAAAAGAATCAAATCGAATCGAAAAGAATCGAATCGAAAAGAATTGAATCGAGTCGAAAAGAAACGAATCGAACCGAATCAAAAGAAAACAATCGAATCGAATCAAATACAAAAGAATCGCTTTGAATAGCATAGAATTGAAAAGAATCGAATCAATCGAATTGAAAACAATCGAATCGAAAAGAATCGAATCAAAAAAAGTTGAATCGAAACTAAAACAATCGAATCGAATCTAAAAGAATCGTATATAATTGAATCGAGTCGAAAAGACTCGAATCAAAAAGACTCGAATCGAATTGAATCAAATCGAAAAGAATCTAATAGAAACCACTCGAACAGAATCAAATCGAAATGATTCAAAATGAATCGAATAGAATAGAATCGAAAAAAATCGAAACGAATCGAAACGAAATGAATCGAAGAGAATCGATTAGAATCGGAATGAAAAGAATCGTATTGAATCGAATCGAAAAGAATCAAATCAAATCGAATCGAAAGAATTGAATCAAATTGAAAAGAATCCAATCGAATCGAAAAGAATCGAACTGAATGGAATCAAATCGAAAAGAATCGAATCGAAAAGAATCGAATCAAATTGAATGGAATCGAAAAGAATCGAATTGAATCGAAAAGAATCGAAATGAAACAAATCAGATCAAATGGAAAAGCATCAAATCGAATTGAAAAGAATCGAATCGAATCAAAAAGACTCGAATCGAAAAGAATCGAATTGAAAAGAATCGAATCGAATTGAAAAGACTCGAATCGAATTAAAAATATCAAATCGAATCGAATCGCAAAGAATCGAATTGAAAAGACTCGAATTGAAACGAATCGATTTGAAACGAAAAGAATCGAATCGAATCGAATTGAATAGAATAAAATCGAATAGAAAAGAATCGAACCGAAAAGAAAAGAATCAAATTGAATCAGTCGATTAAATTCTAGTGGAATCGAATCAAAAAGCATGAAATCGAGTCGAATCGAATCGAAAAGAATCGAATCGAATCGAAAAGAATCGAATTGTATCTAATCAAAAAGAATCGAATCGTATCGACTCGAATCGAAAAGAATCCAATTGCATCATCGAATGGAAACTAATCGAATTGAATAGAATCGAAAAGAATCGAATCGAATCAAATCGAAAACAATCAAATTGAATTGATCGAAAAGAATCGAATCGAATCAAAAAGTATCGAATTGATTCGAAAACATTCGAATTGAAAAGAATCGAAATGAAATGAATCCGATCGAAATGAAAAGAAATTACTTGATTCGAATCCAAAAGAATCGAATCCAAAAGAATCGAATGGAATCCAAAAGAATCGAATTGAATTGAATCAAAAGAAATGAATTGAATTGAATCAAAAAGGAACTAAACGAATCAAATCGAAAAAACTCGAATAGAATCAAATCGAATCAAAAAGAATCGAATAGATTCGAATAAAAAAGAATCGAATTGAGGGATCCCTGGGTGGCGCTGCGGTTTAGCGCCTGCCTTTGGCCCAGGGCGCGATCCTGGAGACCCGGGATCGAATCCCACATCGGGCTCCTGGTGCATGGAGCCTGCTTCTCCCTCTGCCTGTGTCTCTGCCTCTCTCTCTCTGTGACTATCATAAAAAAACGAATCGAATTGAATCGCGTTGAAAAAAATCATAAAGAGTCAAATCGAAAAGAATCGAATTCCATGTAACGAAAAGATTCGAATTGAACGAATCGAATCGAAACAAAAGAATCGAATCGAATCGACTGAATCAAAAAGAATCGAATCAAAACGAATCGAAAAGAAACAAATCAAGTAGAATCTAAAAGAATCGAATCGAATCAAATCGAAAAAATTCGAATAGAATTGAATCGAAAAGAATCAAAACGAATCGAACCAAAGAGAATCGATTCATATCAAAATAAAAAGTATCGTATCAAATCGAATCGAAAAGAATCATATCAAATAGAATCGAAAGAATGCCATCAAATCTAAAACAATCGAATCGAATCGAAAAGAATCGGATTGAATGGAATCGAATCGAAAAGAATAGAATAGAATCGAAAGAAATCGAATAGAATCAAATCAAATCAAAAAGAATCGAATTGAATTGACCCAAACCAAAATAAGCGAAATGAATCGACTCGAACAGAAAAAAATCAAATCGAAAACAATCTAATCTCAACGAAAATAATCGAAATGAATAGAATCGAAAAGAATCGAATTGAATCAAATCGAAAAGAATCCAATGGAATCCAATCGAAAAGAATCAAATTGATTCGAATCGAAACAAATTGAATCCAATCGAAAAGAATCTAATTGAATCGAATCGAAAAGAATCGAATTCAATCAAAACGAATCGATTCGAATGGAATAGAAAAGAATAGAATAGAATAGAATCGAAAAGAATCAAATCGAATCGAAAAGAATCGAATCGAAAAGAATTGAATCGAATCGAAAAGAATCGAATCGAACCGAATCAAAAAGAAAAAAATCGAATCGAATCAAATACAAAAGAATCGCTTTGAATAGCATAGAATTGAAAAGAATCGAAACAATCGAATTGAAAACAATCGAATCGAAAAGAATCGAATCAAAAAAAGTCGAATCGAAACTAAAACAATCGAATCGAATCTAAAAGAATCGTATATAATTGAATCGAGTCGAAAAGACTCGAATCAAAAAGACTCGAATCGAATTGAATCAAATCGAAAAGAATCTAATAGAAACCACTCGAACAGAATCAATTCGAAATGATTCAAAATGAATCGAATAGAATAGAATCGAAAAAAATCGAATAGAATCGAAACGAAATGAATCGAAGAGAATCGATTAGAAACGAAATGAAAAGAATCGTATTGAATCGAATCGAAAAGAATCAAATCAAATCGAATCGAAAGAATTGAATCAAATCGAAAAGAATCCAATCGAATCGAAAAGAATCGAACTGAATGGAATCAAATCGAAAAGAATCCAATCGAAAAGAAAAGAATCGAATCAAATTTAATGGAATCGAAAAGAATCGAATTGAATCGAAAAGAATCGAAATGAAACAAATCAGATCCAATGGAAAAGCATCAAATCGAATTGAAAAGAATCGAATCGAATCGAAATGAATCGAATCAAAAAGACTCGAATCGAAAAGAATCGAATTGAAAAGAATCGAATCGAATCGAAAAGACTCGAATCGAATTAAAAATATCAAATCGAATCGAATCGCAAAGAATCGAACTGAAAAGACTCGAATTGAAACGAATCGATTTCAAACGACAAGAATCGAATCGAATCGAATTGAAAGAATCGAATTGAATAGAAAAAAATCGAATAGAAAAGAATCGAACCGAAAAGAAAAGAATCAAATTGAATCAGTCGATTAAATTCTAGTCGAATCGAATCAAAAAGCATGAAATCGAGTCGAATCGAATCGAAAAGAATCGAATCGAATCGAAAAGAATCGAATTGTATCTAATCAAAAAGAATCGTATCGTATCGACTCGAATCGAAAAGAATCCAATTGCATCATCGAATGGAAACTAATCGAATTGAATAGAATAGAAAAGAATCGAATCGAATCAAATCGAAAACAAATTGAATTGATCGAAAAGAATCGAATTGAATCAAATCGAATCGAAATGAAAAGAATCGAATCGATTCAAATAGAAAAGAATCGAATCGAAAAGAATCAAATCGACACGAAAAGAATCGAATCGAATCAAAAAGTATCGAATTGATTCGAAAATATTCGATTCGAAAAGAATCGAATTGAAATGAATCCGATCGAAATGGAAAGAATCTACTCGATTCGAATCCAAAAGAATCGAATCCAAAAGAATCGAATCGAATCCAAAAGAATCGAATTGAATTGAATCAAAAGAAATGAATTGAATTGAATCAAAAAGGAACTAATCGAATCAAATCGAAAAAAATCGAATAGAATCAAAAAGAATCGAATAGATTCGAATAAAAAAGAATCGAATTGAGGGATCCCTGGGTGGCGCTGCGGTTTAGCGCCTGCCTTTGGCCCAGGGCGCGATCCTGGAGACCCGGGATCGAGTCAAATCGAAAAGAATCGAATTCCATGTAACGAAAAGATTCGAATTGAAAAGAATCGAATCGAAACAAAAGAATCGAATCGAATCGACATGAATCAAAAAGAATCAAATCAAAACGAATCGAAAAGAAACAAATCAAGTAGAATCTAAAAGAATCGAATCGAATCAAATCGAAAAAATTCGAATAGAATTGAATCGAAAAGAATCAAAACGAATCGAACCGAAGAGAATCGATTCGAATCAAAATAAAAAGTATCGTATCAAATCGAATCGAAAAGAATCATATCAAATAGAATCGAAAGAATGGAATCAAATCTAAAACAATCGAATCGAATCGAAAAGAATCGGATTGAACGGAATAGAATCGAAAAGAATAGAATAGAATCGAAAGAAATCGAATAGAATCAAATCAAATCAAAAAGAATCGAATTGAATTGATCCTAACCAAAATAAGCGAAATGAATCGACTCGAACCGAAAAAAATCAAATCGAAAAGAATCTAATCTCAACGAAAATAATCGAAATGAATAGAATCGAAAAGAATCGAATTGAATCAAATCGAAAAGAATCGAATGGAATCCAATCGAAAAGAACCAAATTGATTCGAATCGAAACAAATTGAATCCAATCGAAAAGAATCTAATTGAATCGAATCGAAAAGAATCGAATTCAATCAAAACGAATCGATTCGAATGGAATAGAAAGTAATAGAATAGAATCGAAAAGAATCAAATCGAATCGAAAAGAATCGAATCGAAAAGAATTGAATCGAATCGAAAAGAAACGAATCGAACCGAATCAAAAAGAAAACAATCGAATCGAATCAAATACAAAAGAATCGCTTTGAATAGCATAGAATTGTAAAGAATCGAATCAATCGAACTGAAAACAATCGAATCGAAAAGAATCGAATCAAAAAAAGTCGAATCGAAACGAAAACAATCGAATCGAATCGAATCTAAAAGAATCGTATTGAATTGAATCGAGTCGAAAAGACTCGAATCAAAAAGACTCGAATCGAATTGAATCAAATCGAAAAGAATGTAATAGAAACCACTCGAACAGAATCAAATCGAAACGATTCAAAATGAATCGAATAGAATAGAATCGAAAAAAATCGAATAGAATCGAAACGAATCGAAAGGAAATGAATCGAAGAGAATCGATTAGAAACGAAATGAAAAGAATCGTATTGAATCGAATCGAAAAGAATCAAATCAAATCGAATCGAAAGAATGGAATCAAATCGAAAAGAATCCAATCGAATCGAAAAGAATCGAACTGAATGGAATCAAATCGAAAAGAATCCAATCGAAAAGAAAAGAATCGAATCAAATTTAATGGAATCGAAAAGAATCGAATTGAATCGAAAAGAATCGAAATGAAACAAATCAGATCCAATGGAAAAGCATCAAATCGAATTGAAAAGAATCGAATCGAATCGAAATGAATCGAATCAAAAAGACTCGAATCGAAAAGAATCGAATTGAAAAGAATCGAATCGAATCGAAAAGACTCGAATCGAATTAAAAATATCAAATCGAATCGAATCGCAAAGAATCGAACTGAAAAGACTCGAATTGAAACGAATCGATTTGAAACGACAAGAATCGAATCGAATCGAATTGAAAGAATCGAATTGAATAGAAAAAAATCGAATAGAAAAGAATCGAACCGAAAAGAAAAGAATCAAATTGAATCAGTCGATTAAATTCTAGTCGAATCGAATCAAAAAGCATGAAATCGAGTCGAATCGAAAAGAAACGAATCGAATCGAAAAGAATCGAATTGTATCTAATCAAAAAGAATCGTATCGTATCGACTCGAATCGAAAAGAATCCAATTGCATCATCGAATGGAAACTAATCGAATTGAATAGAATAGAAAAGAATCGAATCGAATCAAATCGAAAACAAATTGAATTGATCGAAAAGAATCGAATTGAATCAAATCGAATCGAAATGAAAAGAATCGAATCGATTCAAATAGAAAAGAATCGAATCGAAAAGAATCAAATCGACACGAAAAGAATCGAATCGAATCAAAAAGTATCGAATTGATTTGAAAATATTCGATTCGAAAAGAATCGAATTGAAATGAATCCGATCGAAATGGAAAGAATCTACTCGATTCGAATCCAAAAGAATCGAATCCAAAAGAATCGAATCGAATCCAAAAGAATCGAATTGAATTGAATCAAAAGAAATGAATTGAATTGAATCAAAAAGGAACTAATCGAATCAAATCGAAAAAAATCGAATAGAATCAAAAAGAATCGAATAGATTCGAATAAAAAAGAATCGAATTGAGGGATCCCTGGGTGGCGCTGCGGTTTAGCGCCTGCCTTTGGCCCAGGGCGCGATCCTGGAGACCCGGGATCGAGTCAAATCGAAAAGAATCGAATTCCATGTAACGAAAAGATTCGAATTGAAAAGAATCGAATCGAAACAAAAGAATCGAATCGAATCGACATGAATCAAAAAGAATCGAATCAAAACGAATCGAAAAGAAACAAATCAAGTAGAATCTAAAAGAATCGAATCGAATCAAATCGAAAAAATTCGAATAGAATTGAATCGAAAAGAATCAAAACGAATCGAACCGAAGAGAATCGATTCGAATCAAAATAAAAAGTATCGTATCAAATCGAATCAAAAAGAATCATATCAAATAGAATCGAAAGAATGGAATCAAATCTAAAACAATCGAATCGAATCGAAAAGAATCGGATTGAACGGAATAGAATCGAAAAGAATAGAATAGAATCGAAAGAAATTGAATAGAATCAAATCAAATCAAAAAGAATCGAATTGAATTGATCCTAACCAAAATAAGCGAAATGAATCGACTCGAACCGAAAAAAATCAAATCGAAAAGAATCTAATCTCAACGAAAATCATCGAAATGAATAGAATCGAAAAGAATCGAATTGAATCAAATCGAAAAGAATCGAATGGAATCCAATCGAAAAGAACCAAATTGATTCGAATCGAAACAAATTGAATCCAATCGAAAAGAATCTAATTGAATCGAATCGAAAAGAATCGAATTCAATCAAAACGAATCGATTCGAATGGAATAGAAAGTAATAGAATAGAATCGAAAAGAATCAAATCGAATCGAAAAGAATCGAATCGAAAAGAATTGAATCGAATCGAAAAGAAACGAATCGAACCGAATCAAAACGAAAACAATCGAATCGAATCAAATACAAAAGAATCGCTTTGAATAGCATAGAATTGTAAAGAATCGAATCAATCGAACTGAAAACAATCGAATCGAAAAGAATCGAATCAAAAAAAGTCGAATCGAAACGAAAACAATCGAATCGAATCGAATCTAAAAGAATCGTATTGAATTGAATCGAGTCGAAAAGACTCGAATCAAAAAGACTCGAATCGAATTGAATCAAATCGAAAAGAATGTAATAGAAACCACTCGAACAGAATCAAATCGAAATGATTCAAAATGAATCGAATAGAATAGAATCGAAAAAAATCGAATAGAATCGAAACGAATCGAAACGAAATGAATCGAAGAGAATCGATTAGAAACGAAATGAAAAGAATCGTATTGAATCGAATCGAAAAGAATCAAATCAAATCGAATCGAAAGAATTGAATCAAATCGACAAGAATCCAATCGAATCGAAAAGAATCGAACTGAATGGAATCAAATCGAAAAGAATCCAATCGAAAAGAAAAGAATCGAATCAAATTTAATGGAATCGAAAAGAATCGAATTGAATCGAAAAGAATCGAAATGAAACAAATCAGATCCAATGGAAAAGCATCAAATCGAATTGAAAAGAATCGAATCGAATCGAAATGAATCGAATCAAAAAGACTCGAATCGAAAAGAATCGAATTGAAAAGAATCGAATCGAATCGAAAAGACTCGAATCGAATTAAAAATATCAAATCGAATCGAATCGCAAAGAATCGAACTGAAAAGACTCGAATTGAAACGAATCGATTTCAAACGACAAGAATCGAATCGAATCGAATTGAAAGAATCGAATTGAATAGAAAAAAATCGAATAGAAAAGAATCGAACCGAAAAGAAAAGAATCAAATTGAATCAGTCGATTAAATTCTAGTCGAATCGAATCAAAAAGCATGAAATCGAGTCGAATCGAATCGAAAAGAATCGAATCGAATCAAAAAGAATCGAATTGTATCTAATCAAAAAGAATCGTATCGTATCGACTCGAATCGAAAAGAATCCAATTGCATCATCGAATGGAAACTAATCGAATTGAATAGAATAGAATAGAAAAGAATCGAATCGAATCAAATTGAAAACAAATTGAATTGATCGAAAAGAATCGAATTGAATCAAATCGAATCGAAATGAAAAGAATCGAATCGATTCAAATAGAAAAGAATCGAATCGAAAAGAATCAAATCGACACGAAAAGAATCGAATCGAATCAAAAAGTATCGAATTGATTCGAAAATATTCGATTCGAAAAGAATCGAATTGAAATGAATCCGATCGAAATGGAAAGAATCTACTCGATTCGAATCCAAAAGAATCGAATCCAAAAGAATCGAATCGAATCCAAAAGAATCGAATTGAATTGAATCAAAAGAAATGAATTGAATTGAATCAAAAAGGAACTAATCGAATCAAATCGAAAAAAATCGAATAGAATCAAAAAGAATCGAATAGATTCGAATAAAAAAGAATCGAATTGAGGGATCCCTGGGTGGCGCTGCGGTTTAGCGCCTGCCTTTGGCCCAGGGCGCGATCCTGGAGACCCGGGATCGAGTCAAATCGAAAAGAATCGAATTCCATGTAACGAAAAGATTCGAATTGAAAAGAATCGAATCGAAACAAAAGAATCGAATCGAATCGACATGAATCAAAAAGAATCGAATCAAAACGAATCGAAAAGAAACAAATCAAGTAGAATCTAAAAGAATCGAATCGAATCAAATCGAAAAAATTCGAATAGAATTGAATCGAAAAGAATCAAAACGAATCGAACCGAAGAGAATCGATTCGAATCAAAATAAAAAGTATCGTATCAAATCGAATCGAAAAGAATCATATCAAATAGAATCGAAAGAATGGAATCAAATCTAAAACAATCGAATCGAATCGAAAAGAATCGGATTGAACGGAATAGAATCGAAAAGAATAGAATAGAATCGAAAGAAATCGAATAGAATCAAATCAAATCAAAAAGAATCGAATTGAATTGATCCTAACCAAAATAAGCGAAATGAATCGACTCGAACCGAAAAAAATCAAATCGAAAAGAATCTAATCTCAACGAAAATCATCGAAATGAATAGAATCGAAAAGAATCGAATTGAATCAAATCGAAAAGAATCGAATGGAATCCAATCGAAAAGAACCAAATTGATTCGAATCGAAACAAATTGAATCCAATCGAAAAGAATCTAATTGAATCGAATCGAAAAGAATCGAATTCAATCAAAACGAATCGATTCGAATGGAATAGAAAGTAATAGAATAGAATCGAAAAGAATCAAATCGAATCGAAAAGAATCGAATCGAAAAGAATTGAATCGAATCGAAAAGAAACGAATCGAACCGAATCAAAAAGAAAACAATCGAATCGAATCAAATACAAAAGAATCGCTTTGAATAGCATAGAATTGTAAAGAATCGAATCAATCGAACTGAAAACAATCGAATCGAAAAGAATCGAATCAAAAAAAGTCGAATCGAAACGAAAACAATCGAATCGAATCGAATCTAAAAGAATCGTATTGAATTGAATCGAGTCGAAAAGACTCGAATCAAAAAGACTCGAATCGAATTGAATCAAATCGAAAAGAATGTAATAGAAACCACTCGAACAGAATCAAATCGAAATGATTCAAAATGAATCGAATAGAATAGAATCGAAAAAAATCGAATAGAATCGAAACGAATCGAAACGAAATGAATCGAAGAGAATCGATTAGAAACGAAATGAAAAGAATCGTATTGAATCGAATCGAAAAGAATCAAATCAAATCGAATCGAAAGAATGGAATCAAATCGAAAAGAATCCAATCGAATCGAAAAGAATCGAACTGAATGGAATCAAATCGAAAAGAATCCAATCGAAAAGAAAAGAATCGAATCAAATTTAATGGAATCGAAAAGAATCGAATTGAATCGAAAAGAATCGAAATGAAACAAATCAGATCCAATGGAAAAGCATCAAATCGAATTGAAAAGAATCGAATCGAATCGAAATGAATCGAATCAAAAAGACTCGAATCGAAAAGAATCGAATTGAAAAGAATCGAATCGAATCGAAAAGACTCGAATCGAATTAAAAATATCAAATCGAATCGAATCGCAAAGAATCGAACTGAAAAGACTCGAATTGAAACGAATCGATTTGAAACGACAAGAATCGAATCGAATCGAATTGAAAGAATCGAATTGAATAGAAAAAAATCGAATAGAAAAGAATCGAACCGAAAAGAAAAGAATCAAATTGAATCAGTCGATTAAATTCTAGTCGAATCGAATCAAAAAGCATGAAATCGAGTCGAATCGAAAAGAAACGAATCGAATCGAAAAGAATCGAATTGTATCTAATCAAAAAGAATCGTATCGTATCGACTCGAATCGAAAAGAATCCAATTGCATCATCGAATGGAAACTAATCGAATTGAATAGAATAGAAAAGAATCGAATCGAATCAAATCGAAAACAAATTGAATTGATCGAAAAGAATCGAATTGAATCAAATCGAATCGAAATGAAAAGAATCGAATCGATTCAAATAGAAAAGAATCGAATCGAAAAGAATCAAATCGACACGAAAAGAATCGAATCGAATCAAAAAGTATCGAATTGATTTGAAAATATTCGATTCGAAAAGAATCGAATTGAAATGAATCCGATCGAAATGGAAAGAATCTACTCGATTCGAATCCAAAAGAATCGAATCCAAAAGAATCGAATCGAATCCAAAAGAATCGAATTGAATTGAATCAAAAGAAATGAATTGAATTGAATCAAAAAGGAACTAATCGAATCAAATCGAAAAAAATCGAATAGAATCAAAAAGAATCGAATAGATTCGAATAAAAAAGAATCGAATTGAGGGATCCCTGGGTGGCGCTGCGGTTTAGCGCCTGCCTTTGGCCCAGGGCGCGATCCTGGAGACCCGGGATCGAGTCAAATCGAAAAGAATTGAATTCCATGTAACGAAAAGATTCGAATTGAAAAGAATCGAATCGAAACAAAAGAATCGAATCGAATCGACATGAATCAAAAAGAATCGAATCAAAACGAATCGAAAAGAAACAAATCAAGTAGAATCTAAAAGAATCGAATCGAATCAAATCGAAAAAATTCGAATAGAATTGAATCGAAAAGAATCAAAACGAATCGAACCGAAGAGAATCGATTCGAATCAAAATAAAAAGTATCGTATCAAATCGAATCAAAAAGAATCATATCAAATAGAATCGAAAGAATGGAATCAAATCTAAAACAATCGAATCGAATCGAAAAGAATCGGATTGAACGGAATAGAATCGAAAAGAATAGAATAGAATCGAAAGAAATTGAATAGAATCAAATCAAATCAAAAAGAATCGAATTGAATTGATCCTAACCAAAATAAGCGAAATGAATCGACTCGAACCGAAAAAAATCAAATCGAAAAGAATCTAATCTCAACGAAAATCATCGAAATGAATAGAATCGAAAAGAATCGAATTGAATCAAATCGAAAAGAATCGAATGGAATCCAATCGAAAAGAACCAAATTGATTCGAATCGAAACAAATTGAATCCAATCGAAAAGAATCTAATTGAATCGAATCGAAAAGAATCGAATTCAATCAAAACGAATCGATTCGAATGGAATAGAAAGTAATAGAATAGAATCGAAAAGAATCAAATCGAATCGAAAAGAATCGAATCGAAAAGAATTGAATCGAATTGAAAAGAAACGAATCGAACCGAATCAAAACGAAAACAATCGAATCGAATCAAATACAAAAGAATCGCTTTGAATAGCATAGAATTGTAAAGAATCGAATCAATCGAACTGAAAACAATCGAATCGAAAAGAATCGAATCAAAAAAAGTCGAATCGAAACGAAAACAATCGAATCGAATCGAATCTAAAAGAATCGTATTGAATTGAATCGAGTCGAAAAGACTCGAATCAAAAAGACTCGAATCGAATTGAATCAAATCGAAAAGAATGTAATAGAAACCACTCGAACAGAATCAAATCGAAACGATTCAAAATGAATCGAATAGAATAGAATCGAAAAAAATCGAATAGAATCGAAACGAATCGAAACGAAATGAATCGAAGAGAATCGATTAGAAACGAAATGAAAAGAATCGTATTGAATCGAATCGAAAAGAATCAAATCAAATCGAATCGAAAGAATTGAATCAAATCGAAAAGAATCCAATCGAATCGAAAAGAATCGAACTGAATGGAATCAAATCGAAAAGAATCCAATCGAAAAGAAAAGAATCGAATCAAATTTAATGGAATCGAAAAGAATCGAATTGAATCGAAAAGAATCGAAATGAAACAAATCAGATCAAATGGAAAAGCATCAAATCGAATTGAAAAGAATCGAATCGAATCGAAATGAATCGAATCAAAAAGACTCGAATCGAAAAGAATCGAATTGAAAAGAATCGAATCGAATCGAAAAGACTCGAATCGAATTAAAAATATCAAATCGAATCGAATCGCAAAGAATCGAACTGAAAAGACTCGAATTGAAACGAATCGATTTGAAACGACAAGAATCGAATCGAATCGAATTGAAAGAATCGAATTGAATAGAAAAAAATCGAATAGAAAAGAATCGAACCGAAAAGAAAAGAATCAAATTGAATCAGTCGATTAAATTCTAGTCGAATCGAATCAAAAAGCATGAAATCGAGTCGAATCGAATCGAAAAGAATCGAATCGAATCGAAAAGAATCGAATTGTATCTAATCAAAAAGAATCGTATCGTATCGACTCGAATCGAAAAGAATCCAATTGCATCATCGAATGGAAACTAATCGAATTGAATAGAATAGAAAAGAATCGAATCGAATCAAATCGAAAACAAATTGAATTGATCGAAAAGAATCGAATTGAATCAAATCGAATCGAAATGAAAAGAATCGAATCGATTCAAATAGAAAAGAATCGAATCGAAAAGAATCAAATCGACACGAAAAGAATCGAATCGAATCAAAAAGTATCGAATTGATTCGAAAATATTCGATTCGAAAAGAATCGAATTGAAATGAATCCGATCGAAATGGAAAGAATCTACTCGATTCGAATCCAAAAGAATCGAATCCAAAAGAATCGAATCGAATCCAAAAGAATCGAATTGAATTGAATCAAAAGAAATGAATTGAATTGAATCAAAAAGGAACTAATCGAATCAAATCGAAAAAAATCGAATAGAATCAAAAAGAATCGAATAGATTCGAATAAAAAAGAATCGAATTGAGGGATCCCTGGGTGGCGCTGCGGTTTAGCGCCTGCCTTTGGCCCAGGGCGCGATCCTGGAGACCCGGGATCGAGTCAAATCGAAAAGAATCGAATTCCATGTAACGAAAAGATTCGAATTGAAAAGAATCGAATCGAAACAAAAGAATCGAATCGAATCGACATGAATCAAAAAGAATCGAATCAAAACGAATCGAAAAGAAACAAATCAAGTAGAATCTAAAAGAATCGAATCGAATCAAATCGAAAAAATTCGAATAGAATTGAATCGAAAAGAATCAAAACGAATCGAACCGAAGAGAATCGATTCGAATCAAAATAAAAAGTATCGTATCAAATCGAATCGAAAAGAATCATATCAAATAGAATCGAAAGAATGGAATCAAATCTAAAACAATCGAATCGAATCGAAAAGAATCGGATTGAACGGAATAGAATCGAAAAGAATAGAATAGAATCGAAAGAAATCGAATAGAATCAAATCAAATCAAAAAGAATCGAATTGAATTGATCCTAACCAAAATAAGCGAAATGAATCGACTCGAACCGAAAAAAATCAAATCGAAAAGAATCTAATCTCAACGAAAATCATCGAAATGAATAGAATCGAAAAGAATCGAATTGAATCAAATCGAAAAGAATCGAATGGAATCCAATCGAAAAGAACCAAATTGATTCGAATCGAAACAAATTGAATCCAATCGAAAAGAATCTAATTGAATCGAATCGAAAAGAATCGAATTCAATCAAAACGAATCGATTCGAATGGAATAGAAAGTAATAGAATAGAATCGAAAAGAATCAAATCGAATCGAAAAGAATCGAATCGAAAAGAATTGAATCGAATCGAAAAGAAACGAATCGAACCGAATCAAAAAGAAAACAATCGAATCGAATCAAATACAAAAGAATCGCTTTGAATAGCATAGAATTGTAAAGAATCGAATCAATCGAACTGAAAACAATCGAATCGAAAAGAATCGAATCAAAAAAAGTCGAATCGAAACGAAAACAATCGAATCGAATCGAATCTAAAAGAATCGTATTGAATTGAATCGAGTCGAAAAGACTCGAATCAAAAAGACTCGAATCGAATTGAATCAAATCGAAAAGAATGTAATAGAAACCACTCGAACAGAATCAAATCGAAATGATTCAAAATGAATCGAATAGAATAGAATCGAAAAAAATCGAATAGAATCGAAACGAATCGAAACGAAATGAATCGAAGAGAATCGATTAGAAACGAAATGAAAAGAATCGTATTGAATCGAATCGAAAAGAATCAAATCAAATCGAATCGAAAGAATGGAATCAAATCGAAAAGAATCCAATCGAATCGAAAAGAATCGAACTGAATGGAATCAAATCGAAAAGAATCCAATCGAAAAGAAAAGAATCGAATCAAATTTAATGGAATCGAAAAGAATCGAATTGAATCGAAAAGAATCGAAATGAAACAAATCAGATCCAATGGAAAAGCATCAAATCGAATTGAAAAGAATCGAATCGAATCGAAATGAATCGAATCAAAAAGACTCGAATCGAAAAGAATCGAATTGAAAAGAATCGAATCGAATCGAAAAGACTCGAATCGAATTAAAAATATCAAATCGAATCGAATCGCAAAGAATCGAACTGAAAAGACTCGAATTGAAACGAATCGATTTGAAACGACAAGAATCGAATCGAATCGAATTGAAAGAATCGAATTGAATAGAAAAAAATCGAATAGAAAAGAATCGAACCGAAAAGAAAAGAATCAAATTGAATCAGTCGATTAAATTCTAGTCGAATCGAATCAAAAAGCATGAAATCGAGTCGAATCGAAAAGAAACGAATCGAATCGAAAAGAATCGAATTGTATCTAATCAAAAAGAATCGTATCGTATCGACTCGAATCGAAAAGAATCCAATTGCATCATCGAATGGAAACTAATCGAATTGAATAGAATAGAAAAGAATCGAATCGAATCAAATCGAAAACAAATTGAATTGATCGAAAAGAATCGAATTGAATCAAATCGAATCGAAATGAAAAGAATCGAATCGATTCAAATAGAAAAGAATCGAATCGAAAAGAATCAAATCGACACGAAAAGAATCGAATCGAATCAAAAAGTATCGAATTGATTCGAAAATATTCGATTCGAAAAGAATCGAATTGAAATGAATCCGATCGAAATGGAAAGAATCTACTCGATTCGAATCCAAAAGAATCGAATCCAAAAGAATCGAATCGAATCCAAAAGAATCGAATTGAATTGAATCAAAAGAAATGAATTGAATTGAATCAAAAAGGAACTAATCGAATCAAATCGAAAAAAATCGAATAGAATCAAAAAGAATCGAATAGATTCGAATAAAAAAGAATCGAATTGAGGGATCCCTGGGTGGCGCTGCGGTTTAGCGCCTGCCTTTGGCCCAGGGCGCGATCCTGGAGACCCGGGATCGAGTCAAATCGAAAAGAATCGAATTCCATGTGACGAAAAGATTCGAATTGAAAAGAATCGAATCGAAACAAAAGAATCGAATCGAATCGACATGAATCAAAAAGAATCGAATCAAAACGAATCGAAAAGAAACAAATCAAGTAGAATCTAAAAGAATCGAATCGAATCAAATCGAAAAAATTCGAATAGAATTGAATCGAAAAGAATCAAAACGAATCGAACCGAAGAGAATCGATTCGAATCAAAATAAAAAGTATCGTATCAAATCGAATCGAAAAGAATCATATCAAATAGAATCGAAAGAATGGAATCAAATCTAAAACAATCGAATCGAATCGAAAAGAATCGGATTGAACGGAATAGAATCGAAAAGAATAGAATAGAATCGAAAGAAATCGAATAGAATCAAATCAAATCAAAAAGAATCGAATTGAATTGATCCTAACCAAAATAAGCGAAATGAATCGACTCGAACCGAAAAAAATCAAATCGAAAAGAATCTAATCTCAACGAAAATCATCGAAATGAATAGAATCGAAAAGAATCGAATTGAATCAAATCGAAAAGAATCGAATGGAATCCAATCGAAAAGAACCAAATTGATTCGAATCGAAACAAATTGAATCCAATCGAAAAGAATCTAATTGAATCGAATCGAAAAGAATCGAATTCAATCAAAACGAATCGATTCGAATGGAATAGAAAGTAATAGAATAGAATCGAAAAGAATCAAATCGAATCGAAAAGAATCGAATCGAAAAGAATTGAATCGAATCGAAAAGAAACGAATCGAACCGAATCAAAAAGAAAACAATCGAATCGAATCAAATACAAAAGAATCGCTTTGAATAGCATAGAATTGTAAAGAATCGAATCAATCGAACTGAAAACAATCGAATCGAAAAGAATCGAATCAAAAAAAGTCGAATCGAAACGAAAACAATCGAATCGAATCGAATCTAAAAGAATCGTATTGAATTGAATCGAGTCGAAAAGACTCGAATCAAAAAGACTCGAATCGAATTGAATCAAATCGAAAAGAATGTAATAGTAACCACTCGAACAGAATCAAATCGAAATGATTCAAAATGAATCGAATAGAATAGAATCGAAAAAAATCGAATAGAATCGAAACGAATCGAAACGAAATGAATCGAAGAGAATCGATTAGAAACGAAATGAAAAGAATCGTATTGAATCGAATCGAAAAGAATCAAATCAAATCGAATCGAAAGAATGGAATCAAATCGAAAAGAATCCAATCGAATCGAAAAGAATCGAACTGAATGGAATCAAATCGAAAAGAATCCAATCGAAAAGAAAAGAATCGAATCAAATTTAATGGAATCGAAAAGAATCGAATTGAATCGAAAAGAATCGAAATGAAACAAATCAGATCCAATGGAAAAGCATCAAATCGAATTGAAAAGAATCGAATCGAATCGAAATGAATCGAATCAAAAAGACTCGAATCGAAAAGAATCGAATTGAAAAGAATCGAATCGAATCGAAAAGACTCGAATCGAATTAAAAATATCAAATCGAATCGAATCGCAAAGAATCGAACTGAAAAGACTCGAATTGAAACGAATCGATTTGAAACGACAAGAATCGAATCGAATCGAATTGAAAGAATCGAATTGAATAGAAAAAAATCGAATAGAAAAGAATCGAACCGAAAAGAAAAGAATCAAATTGAATCAGTCGATTAAATTCTAGTCGAATCGAATCAAAAAGCATGAAATCGAGTCGAATCGAAAAGAAACGAATCGAATCGAAAAGAATCGAATTGTATCTAATCAAAAAGAATCGTATCGTATCGACTCGAATCGAAAAGAATCCAATTGCATCATCGAATGGAAACTAATCGAATTGAATAGAATAGAAAAGAATCGAATCGAATCAAATCGAAAACAAATTGAATTGATCGAAAAGAATCGAATTGAATCAAATCGAATCGAAATGAAAAGAATCGAATCGATTCAAATAGAAAAGAATCGAATCGAAAAGAATCAAATCGACACGAAAAGAATCGAATCGAATCAAAAAGTATCGAATTGATTCGAAAATATTCGATTCGAAAAGAATCGAATTGAAATGAATCCGATCGAAATGGAAAGAATCTACTTGATTCGAATCCAAAAGAATCGAATCCAAAAGAATCGAATCGAATCCAAAAGAATCGAATTGAATTGAATCAAAAGAAATGAATTGAATTGAATCAAAAAGGAACTAATCGAATCAAATCGAAAAAAAATCGAATAGAATCAAAAAGAATCGAATTGAGGGATCCCTGGGTGGCGCTGCGGTTTAGCGCCTGCCTTTGGCCCAGGGCGCGATCCTGGAGACCCGGGATCGAGTCAAATCGAAAAGAATCGAATTCCATGTAACGAAAAGATTCGAATTGAAAAGAATCGAATCGAAACAAAAGAATCGAATCGAATCGACATGAATCAAAAAGAATCGAATCAAAACGAATCGAAAAGAAACAAATCAAGTAGAATCTAAAAGAATCGAATCGAATCAAATCGAAAAAATTCGAATAGAATTGAATCGAAAAGAATCAAAACGAATCGAACCGAAGAGAATCGATTCGAATCAAAATAAAAAGTATCGTATCAAATCGAATCAAAAAGAATCATATCAAATAGAATCGAAAGAATGGAATCAAATCTAAAACAATCGAATCGAATCGAAAAGAATCGGATTGAACGGAATAGAATCGAAAAGAATAGAATAGAATCGAAAGAAATTGAATAGAATCAAATCAAATCAAAAAGAATCGAATTGAATTGATCCTAACCAAAATAAGCGAAATAAATCGACTCGAACCGAAAAAAATCAAATCGAAAAGAATCTAATCTCAACGAAAATCATCGAAATGAATAGAATCGAAAAGAATCGAATTGAATCAAATCGAAAAGAATCGAATGGAATCCAATCGAAAAGAACCAAATTGATTCGAATCGAAACAAATTGAATCCAATCGAAAAGAATCTAATTGAATCGAATCGAAAAGAATCGAATTCAATCAAAACGAATCGATTCGAATGGAATAGAAAGTAATAGAATAGAATCGAAAAGAATCAAATCGAATCGAAAAGAATCGAATCGAAAAGAATTGAATCGAATCGAAAAGAAACGAATCGAACCGAATCAAAAAGAAAACAATCGAATCGAATCAAATACAAAAGAATCGCTTTGAATAGCATAGAATTGTAAAGAATCGAATCAATCGAACTGAAAACAATCGAATCGAAAAGAATCGAATCAAAAAAAGTCGAATCGAAACGAAAACAATCGAATCGAATCGAATCTAAAAGAATCGTATTGAATTGAATCGAGTCGAAAAGACTCGAATCAAAAAGACTCGAATCGAATTGAATCAAATCGAAAAGAATGTAATAGAAACCACTCGAACAGAATCAAATCGAAATGATTCAAAATGAATCGAATAGAATAGAATCGAAAAAAATCGAATAGAATCGAAACGAATCGAAACGAAATGAATCGAAGAGAATCGATTAGAAACGAAATGAAAAGAATCGTATTGAATCGAATCGAAAAGAATCAAATCAAATCGAATCGAAAGAATGGAATCAAATCGAAAAGAATCCAATCGAATCGAAAAGAATCGAACTGAATGGAATCAAATCGAAAAGAATCCAATCGAAAAGAAAAGAATCGAATCAAATTTAATGGAATCGAAAAGAATCGAATTGAATCGAAAAGAATCGAAATGAAACAAATCAGATCCAATGGAAAAGCATCAAATCGAATTGAAAAGAATCGAATCGAATCGAAATGAATCGAATCAAAAAGACTCGAATCGAAAAGAATCGAATTGAAAAGAATCGAATCGAATCGAAAAGACTCGAATCGAATTAAAAATATCAAATCGAATCGAATCGCAAAGAATCGAACTGAAAAGACTCGAATTGAAACGAATCGATTTGAAACGACAAGAATCGAATCGAATCGAATTGAAAGAATCGAATTGAATAGAAAAAAATCGAATAGAAAAGAATCGAACCGAAAAGAAAAGAATCAAATTGAATCAGTCGATTAAATTCTAGTCGAATCGAATCAAAAAGCATGAAATCGAGTCGAATCGAATCGAAAAGAATCGAATCGAATCGAAAAGAATCGAATTGTATCTAATCAAAAAGAATCGTATCGTATCGACTCGAATCGAAAAGAATCCAATTGCATCATCGAATGGAAACTAATCGAATTGAATAGAATAGAAAAGAATCGAATCGAATCAAATCGAAAACAAATTGAATTGATCGAAAAGAATCGAATTGAATCAAATCGAATCGAAATGAAAAGAATCGAATCGATTCAAATAGAAAAGAATCGAATCGAAAAGAATCAAATCGACACGAAAAGAATCGAATCGAATCAAAAAGTATCGAATTGATTCGAAAATATTCGATTCGAAAAGAATCGAATTGAAATGAATCCGATCGAAATGGAAAGAATCTACTCGATTCGAATCCAAAAGAATCGAATCCAAAAGAATCGAATCGAATCCAAAAGAATCGAATTGAATTGAATCAAAAGAAATGAATTGAATTGAATCAAAAAGGAACTAATCGAATCAAATCGAAAAAAAATCGAATAGAATCAAAAAGAATCGAATAGATTCGAATAAAAAAGAATCGAATTGAGGGATCCCTGGGTGGCGCTGCGGTTTAGCGCCTGCCTTTGGCCCAGGGCGCGATCCTGGAGACCCGGGATCGAGTCAAATCGAAAAGAATCGAATTCCATGTAACGAAAAGATTCGAATTGAAAAGAATCGAATCGAAACAAAAGAATCGAATCGAATCGACATGAATCAAAAAGAATCGAATCAAAACGAATCGAAAAGAAACAAATCAAGTAGAATCTAAAAGAATCGAATCGAATCAAATCGAAAAAATTCGAATAGAATTGAATCGAAAAGAATCAAAACGAATCGAACCGAAGAGAATCGATTCGAATCAAAATAAAAAGTATCGTATCAAATCGAATCAAAAAGAATCATATCAAATAGAATCGAAAGAATGGAATCAAATCTAAAACAATCGAATCGAATCGAAAAGAATCGGATTGAACGGAATAGAATCGAAAAGAATAGAATAGAATCGAAAGAAATTGAATAGAATCAAATCAAATCAAAAAGAATCGAATTGAATTGATCCTAACCAAAATAAGCGAAATAAATCGACTCGAACCGAAAAAAATCAAATCGAAAAGAATCTAATCTCAACGAAAATCATCGAAATGAATAGAATCGAAAAGAATCGAATTGAATCAAATCGAAAAGAATCGAATGGAATCCAATCGAAAAGAACCAAATTGATTCGAATCGAAACAAATTGAATCCAATCGAAAAGAATCTAATTGAATCGAATCGAAAGAATCGAATTCAATCAAAACGAATCGATTCGAATGGAATAGAAAGTAATAGAATAGAATCGAAAAGAATCAAATCGAATCGAAAAGAATCGAATCGAAAAGAATTGAATCGAATCGAAAAGAAACGAATCGAACCGAATCAAAAAGAAAACAATCGAATCGAATCAAATACAAAAGAATCGCTTTGAATAGCATAGAATTGTAAAGAATCGAATCAATCGAACTGAAAACAATCGAATCGAAAAGAATCGAATCAAAAAAAGTCGAATCGAAACGAAAACAATCGAATCGAATCGAATCTAAAAGAATCGTATTGAATTGAATCGAGTCGAAAAGACTCGAATCAAAAAGACTCGAATCGAATTGAATCAAATCGAAAAGAATGTAATAGAAACCACTCGAACAGAATCAAATCGAAATGATTCAAAATGAATCGAATAGAATAGAATCGAAAAAAATCGAATAGAATCGAAACGAATCGAAACGAAATGAATCGAAGAGAATCGATTAGAAACGAAATGAAAAGAATCGTATTGAATCGAATCGAAAAGAATCAAATCAAATCGAATCGAAAGAATGGAATCAAATCGAAAAGAATCCAATCGAATCGAAAAGAATCGAACTGAATGGAATCAAATCGAAAAGAATCAAATCGAAAAGAAAAGAATCGAATCAAATTTAATGGAATCGAAAAGAATCGAATTGAATCGAAAAGAATCGAAATGAAACAAATCAGATCCAATGGAAAAGCATCAAATCGAATTGAAAAGAATCGAATCGAATCGAAATGAATCGAATCAAAAAGACTCGAATCGAAAAGAATCGAATTGAAAAGAATCGAATCGAATCGAAAAGACTCGAATCGAATTAAAAATATCAAATCGAATCGAATCGCAAAGAATCGAACTGAAAAGACTCGAATTGAAACGAATCGATTTGAAACGACAAGAATCGAATCGAATCGAATTGAAAGAATCGAATTGAATAGAAAAAAATCGAATAGAAAAGAATCGAACCGAAAAGAAAAGAATCAAATTGAATCAGTCGATTAAATTCTAGTCGAATCGAATCAAAAAGCATGAAATCGAGTCGAATCGAATCGAAAAGAATCGAATCGAATCGAAAAGAATCGAATTGTATCTAATCAAAAAGAATCGTATCGTATCGACTCGAATCGAAAAGAATCCAATTGCATCATCGAATGGAAACTAATCGAATTGAATAGAATAGAAAAGAATCGAATCGAATCAAATCGAAAACAAATTGAATTGATCGAAAAGAATCGAATTGAATCAAATCGAATCGAAATGAAAAGAATCGAATCGATTCAAATAGAAAAGAATCGAATCGAAAAGAATCAAATCGACACGAAAAGAATCGAATCGAATCAAAAAGTATCGAATTGATTCGAAAACATTCGATTCGAAAAGAATCGAATTGAAATGAATCCGATCGAAATGGAAAGAATCTACTCGATTCGAATCCAAAAGAATCGAATCCAAAAGAATCGAATCGAATCCAAAAGAATCGAATTGAATTGAATCAAAAGAAATGAATTGAATTGAATCAAAAAGGAACTAATCGAATCAAATCGAAAAAAATCGAATAGAATCAAAAAGAATCGAATAGATTCGAATAAAAAAGAATCGAATTGAGGGATCCCTGGGTGGCGCTGCGGTTTAGCGCCTGCCTTTGGCCCAGGGCGCGATCCTGGAGACCCGGGATCGAGTCAAATCGAAAAGAATCGAATTCCATGTAACGAAAAGATTCGAATTGAAAAGAATCGAATCGAAACAAAAGAATCGAATCGAATCGACATGAATCAAAAAGAATCGAATCAAAACGAATCGAAAAGAAACAAATCAAGTAGAATCTAAAAGAATCGAATCGAATCAAATCGAAAAAATTCGAATAGAATTGAATCGAAAAGAATCAAAACGAATCGAACCGAAGAGAATCGATTCGAATCAAAATAAAAAGTATCGTATCAAATCGAATCGAAAAGAATCATATCAAATAGAATCGAAAGAATGGAATCAAATCTAAAACAATCGAATCGAATGGAAAAGAATCGGATTGAATGGAATAGAATCGAAAAGAATAGAATAGAATCGAAAGAAATCGAATAGAATCAAATCAAATCAAAAAGAATCGAATTGAATTGATCCTAACCAAAATAAGCGAAATGAATCGACTCGAACCAAAAAAAATCAAATCGAAAAGAATCTAATCTCAACGAAAATAATCGAAATGAATAGAATCGAAAAGAATCGAATTGAATCAAATCGAAAAGAATCTAATGGAATCCAATCGAAAAGAATCAAATTGATTCCAATCGAAACAAATTGAATCCAATCGAAAAGAATCTAATTGAATCGAATCGAAAAAAATCGAATCAAAAAGACTCGAATCGAAAAGAATCGAATTGAAAAGAATCGAATCGAATCGAAAAGACTCGAATCGAATTAAAAATATCAAATCGAATCGAATCGCAAAGAATCGAATTGAAAAGACTCGAATTGAAACGAATCGATTTGAAACGAAAAGAATCGAATCGAATCGAATTGAAAGAATCGAATTGAATAGAAAAAAATCGAATAGAAAAGAATTGAACCGAAAAGAAAAGAATCAAATTGAATCAGTCGATTAAATTCTAGTCGAATCGAATCAAAAAGCATGAAATCGAGTCGAATCGAATCAAAAAGAATCGAATCGAATCGAAAAGAATCGAATTGTATCTAATCGAAAAGAATCTAATCTCAACGAAAATAATCGAAATGAATAGAATCGAAAAGAATCGAATTGAATCAATTCGAAAAGAATCGAATGGAATCCAATGGAAAAGAATCAAATTGATTCGAATCGAAACAAATTGAATCCAATCGAAAAGAATCTAATTGAATCGAATCGAAAAGAATCGATTTCAATCAAAACGAATCGATTCGAATGGAATAGAAAAGAATAGAATAGAATAGAATCGAAAAGAATCAAATCGAATCGAAAAGAATCGAATCGAAAAGAATTGAATCGAATCGAAAAGAAACGAATCGAACCGAATCAAAAAGAAAACAATCGAATCGAATCAAATACAAAAGAATCGCTTTGAATAGCATAGAATTGAAAATAATCGAATCAATCGAATTGAAAACAATCGAATCGAAAAGAATCGAATCAAAAAAGTCGAATCGAAACGAAAACAATCGAATCGAATCTAAAAGAATCGTATTGAATTGAATCGAGTCGAAAACACTTGAATCAAAAAGACTCGAATCGAATTGAATCAAATCGAAAAGAATGTAATAGAAACCACTCGAACAGAATCAAATCGAAATGATTCAAAATGAATCGAATAGAATAGAATCGAAAAAAATCGAAACGAATCGAAACGAAATGAATCGAAGAGAATCGATTAGAAACGAAATGAAAAGAATCGTATTGAATCGAATCGAAAAGAATCAAATCAAATCGAATCGAAAGAATGGAATCAAATCGAAAAGAATCCAATCGAATCGAAAAGAATCGAACTGAATGGAATCAAATCGAAAAGAATCCAATCGAAAAGAAAAGAATCGAATCAAATTTAATGGAATCGAAAAGAATCGAATTGAATCGAAAAGAATCGAAATGAAACAAATCAGATCAAATGGAAAAGCATCAAATCGAATTGAAAAGAATCGAATCGAATCGAAATGAATCGAATCAAAAAGACTCGAATCGAAAAGAATCGAATTGAAAAGAATCGAATCGAATCGAAAAGACTCGAATCGAATTAAAAATATCAAATCGAATCGAATCGCAAAGAATCGAACTGAAAAGACTCGAATTGAAACGAATCGATTTGAAACGACAAGAATCGAATCGAATCGAATTGAAAGAATCGAATTGAATAGAAAAAAATCGAATAGAAAAGAATCGAACCGAAAAGAAAAGAATCAAATTGAATCAGTCGATTAAATTCTAGTCGAATCGAATCAAAAAGCATGAAATCGAGTCGAATCGAATCGAAAAGAATCGAATCGAATCGAAAAGAATCGAATTGTATCTAATCAAAAAGAATCGTATCGTATCGACTCGAATCGAAAAGAATCCAATTGCATCATCGAATGGAAACTAATCGAATTGAATAGAATAGAAAAGAATCGAATCGAATCAAATCGAAAACAAATTGAATTGATCGAAAAGAATCGAATTGAATCAAATCGAATCGAAATGAAAAGAATCGAATCGATTCAAATAGAAAAGAATCGAATCGAAAAGAATCAAATCGACACGAAAAGAATCGAATCGAATCAAAAAGTATCGAATTGATTCGAAAATATTCGATTCGAAAAGAATCGAATTGAAATGAATCCGATCGAAATGGAAAGAATCTACTCGATTCGAATCCAAAAGAATCGAATCCAAAAGAATCGAATCGAATCCAAAAGAATCGAATTGAATTGAATCAAAAGAAATGAATTGAATTGAATCAAAAAGGAACTAATCGAATCAAATCGAAAAAAATCGAATAGAATCAAAAAGAATCGAATAGATTCGAATAAAAAAGAATCGAATTGAGGGATCCCTGGGTGGCGCTGCGGTTTAGCGCCTGCCTTTGGCCCAGGGCGCGATCCTGGAGACCCGGGATCGAGTCAAATCGAAAAGAATCGAATTCCATGTAACGAAAAGATTCGAATTGAAAAGAATCGAATCGAAACAAAAGAATCGAATCGAATCGACATGAATCAAAAAGAATCGAATCAAAACGAATCGAAAAGAAACAAATCAAGTAGAATCTAAAAGAATCGAATCGAATCAAATCGAAAAAATTCGAATAGAATTGAATCGAAAAGAATCAAAACGAATCGAACCGAAGAGAATCGATTCGAATCAAAATAAAAAGTATCGTATCAAATCGAATCGAAAAGAATCATATCAAATAGAATCGAAAGAATGGAATCAAATCTAAAACAATCGAATCGAATCGAAAAGAATCGGATTGAACGGAATAGAATCGAAAAGAATAGAATAGAATCGAAAGAAATCGAATAGAATCAAATCAAATCAAAAAGAATCGAATTGAATTGATCCTAACCAAAATAAGCGAAATGAATCGACTCGAACCGAAAAAAATCAAATCGAAAAGAATCTAATCTCAACGAAAATCATCGAAATGAATAGAATCGAAAAGAATCGAATTGAATCAAATCGAAAAGAATCGAATGGAATCCAATCGAAAAGAACCAAATTGATTCGAATCGAAACAAATTGAATCCAATCGAAAAGAATCTAATTGAATCGAATCGAAAAGAATCGAATTCAATCAAAACGAATCGATTCGAATGGAATAGAAAGTAATAGAATAGAATCGAAAAGAATCAAATCGAATCGAAAAGAATCGAATCGAAAAGAATTGAATCGAATCGAAAAGAAACGAATCGAACCGAATCAAAACGAAAACAATCGAATCGAATCAAATACAAAAGAATCGCTTTGAATAGCATAGAATTGTAAAGAATCGAATCAATCGAACTGAAAACAATCGAATCGAAAAGAATCGAATCAAAAAAAGTCGAATCGAAACGAAAACAATCGAATCGAATCGAATCTAAAAGAATCGTATTGAATTGAATCGAGTCGAAAAGACTCGAATCAAAAAGACTCGAATCGAATTGAATCAAATCGAAAAGAATGTAATAGTAACCACTCGAACAGAATCAAATCGAAATGATTCAAAATGAATCGAATAGAATAGAATCGAAAAAAATCGAATAGAATCGAAACGAATCGAAACGAAATGAATCGAAGAGAATCGATTAGAAACGAAATGAAAAGAATCGTATTGAATCGAATCGAAAAGAATCAAATCAAATCGAATCGAAAGAATTGAATCAAATCGAAAAGAATCCAATCGAATCGAAAAGAATCGAACTGAATGGAATCAAATCGAAAAGAATCCAATCGAAAAGAAAAGAATCGAATCAAATTTAATGGAATCGAAAAGAATCGAATTGAATCGAAAAGAATCGAAATGAAACAAATCAGATCAAATGGAAAAGCATCAAATCGAATTGAAAAGAATCGAATCGAATCGAAATGAATCGAATCAAAAAGACTCGAATCGAAAAGAATCGAATTGAAAAGAATCGAATCGAATCGAAAAGACTCGAATCGAATTAAAAATATCAAATCGAATCGAATCGCAAAGAATCGAACTGAAAAGACTCGAATTGAAACGAATCGATTTCAAACGACAAGAATCGAATCGAATCGAATTGAAAGAATCGAATTGAATAGAAAAAAATCGAATAGAAAAGAATCGAACCGAAAAGAAAAGAATCAAATTGAATCAGTCGATTAAATTCTAGTCGAATCGAATCAAAAAGCATGAAATCGAGTCGAATCGAATCGAAAAGAATCGAATCGAATCGAAAAGAATCGAATTGTATCTAATCAAAAAGAATCGTATCGTATCGACTCGAATCGAAAAGAATCCAATTGCATCATCGAATGGAAACTAATCGAATTGAATAGAATAGAAAAGAATCGAATCGAATCAAATCGAAAACAAATTGAATTGATCGAAAAGAATCGAATTGAATCAAATCGAATCGAAATGAAAAGAATCGAATCGATTCAAATAGAAAAGAATCGAATCGAAAAGAATCAAATCGACACGAAAAGAATCGAATCGAATCAAAAAGTATCGAATGGATTCGAAAACATTCGAATCGAAAAGAATCGAATTGAAATGAATCCGATCGAAATGGAAAGAATCTACTCGATTCGAATCCAAAAGAATCGAATCCAAAAGAATCGAATCGAATCCAAAAGAATCGAATTGAATTGAATCAAAAGAAATGAATTGAATTGAATCAAAAAGGAACTAATCGAATCAAATCGAAAAAAATCGAATAGAATCAAAAAGAATCGAATAGATTCGAATAAAAAAGAATCGAATTGAGGGATCCCTGGGTGGCGCTGCGGTTTAGCGCCTGCCTTTGGCCCAGGGCGCGATCCTGGAGACCGGGGATCGAGTCAAATCGAAAAGAATCGAATTCCATGTAACGAAAAGATTCGAATTGAAAAGAATCGAATCGAAACAAAAGAATCGAATCGAATCGACATGAATCAAAAAGAATCGAATCAAAACGAATCGAAAAGAAACAAATCAAGTAGAATCTAAAAGAATCGAATCGAATCAAATCGAAAAAATTCGAATAGAATTGAATCGAAAAGAATCAAAACGAATCGAACCGAAGAGAATCGATTCGAATCAAAATAAAAAGTATCGTATCAAATCGAATCGAAAAGAATCATATCAAATAGAATCGAAAGAATGGAATCAAATCTAAAACAATCGAATCGAATGGAAAAGAATCGGATTGAATGGAATAGAATCGAAAAGAATAGAATAGAATCGAAAGAAATCGAATAGAATCAAATCAAATCAAAAAGAATCGAATTGAATTGATCCTAACCAAAATAAGCGAAATGAATCGACTCGAACCAAAAAAAATCAAATCGAAAAGAATCTAATCTCAACGAAAATAATCGAAATGAATAGAATCGAAAAGAATCGAATTGAATCAAATCGAAAAGAATCTAATGGAATCCAATCGAAAAGAATCAAATTGATTCGAATCGAAACAAATTGAATCCAATCGAAAAGAATCTAATTGAATCGAATCGAAAAAAATCGAATCAAAAAGACTCGAATCGAAAAGAATCGAATTGAAAAGAATCGAATCGAATCGAAAAGACTCGAATCGAATTAAAAATATCAAATCGAATCGAATCGCAAAGAATCGAATTGAAAAGACTCGAATTGAAACGAATCGATTTGAAACGAAAAGAATCGAATCGAATCGAATTGAAAGAATCGAATTGAATAGAAAAAAATCGAATAGAAAAGAATTGAACCGAAAAGAAAAGAATCAAATTGAATCAGTCGATTAAATTCTAGTCGAATCGAATCAAAAAGCATGAAATCGAGTCGAATCGAATCAAAAAGAATCGAATCGAATCGAAAAGAATCGAATTGTATCTAATCGAAAAGAATCTAATCTCAACGAAAATAATCGAAATGAATAGAATCGAAAAGAATCGAATTGAATCAATTCGAAAAGAATCGAATGGAATCCAATGGAAAAGAATCAAATTGATTCGAATCGAAACAAATTGAATCCAATCGAAAAGAATCTAATTGAATCGAATCGAAAAGAATCGATTTCAATCAAAACGAATCGATTCGAATGGAAGAGAAAAGAATAGAATAGAATCGAATCGAAAAGAATCAAATCGAATCGAAAAGAATCGAATCGAAAAGAATTGAATCGAATCGAAAAGAAACGAATCGAACCGAATCAAAAAGAAAACAATCGAATCGAATCAAATACAAAAGAATCGCTTTGAATAGCATAGAATTGTAAAGAATCGAATCAATCGAACTGAAAACAATCGAATCGAAAAGAATCGAATCAAAAAAAGTCGAATCGAAACGAAAACAATCGAATCGAATCGAATCTAAAAGAATCGTATTGAATTGAATCGAGTCGAAAAGACTCGAATCAAAAAGACTCGAATCGAATTGAATCAAATCGAAAAGAATGTAATAGAAACCACTCGAACAGAATCAAATCGAAATGATTCAAAATGAATCGAATAGAATAGAATCGAAAAAAATCGAATAGAATCGAAACGAATCGAAACGAAATGAATCGAAGAGAATCGATTAGAAACGAAATGAAAAGAATCGTATTGAATCGAATCGAAAAGAATCAAATCAAATCGAATCGAAAGAATGGAATCAAATCGAAAAGAATCCAATCGAATCGAAAAGAATCGAACTGAATGGAATCAAATCGAAAAGAATCCAATCGAAAAGAAAAGAATCGAATCAAATTTAATGGAATCGAAAAGAATCGAATTGAATCGAAAAGAATCGAAATGAAACAAATCAGATCCAATGGAAAAGCATCAAATCGAATTGAAAAGAATCGAATCGAATCGAAATGAATCGAATCAAAAAGACTCGAATCGAAAAGAATCGAATTGAAAAGAATCGAATCGAATCGAAAAGACTCGAATCGAATTAAAAATATCAAATCGAATCGAATCGCAAAGAATCGAACTGAAAAGACTCGAATTGAAACGAATCGATTTGAAACGACAAGAATCGAATCGAATCGAATTGAAAGAATCGAATTGAATAGAAAAAAATCGAATAGAAAAGAATCGAACCGAAAAGAAAAGAATCAAATTGAATCAGTCGATTAAATTCTAGTCGAATCGAATCAAAAAGCATGAAATCGAGTCGAATCGAATCGAAAAGAATCGAATCGAATCGAAAAGAATCGAATTGTATCTAATCAAAAAGAATCGTATCGTATCGACTCGAATCGAAAAGAATCCAATTGCATCATCGAAT
This sequence comes from Canis aureus, assembly GCF_053574225.1. Classification (NCBI taxonomy): domain Eukaryota; kingdom Metazoa; phylum Chordata; class Mammalia; order Carnivora; family Canidae; genus Canis; species Canis aureus. The sequence continues at coordinate 29,532,102 of NC_135647.1, forward strand.
GGAAACTAATCGAATTGAATAGAATAGAAAAGAATCGAATCGAATCAAATCGAAAACAAATTGAATTGATCGAAAAGAATCGAATTGAATCAAATCGAATCGAAATGAAAAGAATCGAATCGATTCAAATAGAAAAGAATCGAATCGAAAAGAATCAAATCGACACGAAAAGAATCGAATCGAATCAAAAAGTATCGAATTGATTCGAAAATATTCGATTCGAAAAGAATCGAATTGAAATGAATCCGATCGAAATGGAAAGAATCTACTCGATTCGAATCCAAAAGAATCGAATCCAAAAGAATCGAATCGAATCCAAAAGAATCGAATTGAATTGAATCAAAAGAAATGAATTGAATTGAATCAAAAAGGAACTAATCGAATCAAATCGAAAAAAATCGAATAGAATCAAAAAGAATCGAATAGATTCGAATAAAAAAGAATCGAATTGAGGGATCCCTGGGTGGCGCTGCGGTTTAGCGCCTGCCTTTGGCCCAGGGCGCGATCCTGGAGACCCGGGATTGAGTCAAATCGAAAAGAATCGAATTCCATGTAACGAAAAGATTCGAATTGAAAAGAATCGAATCGAAACAAAAGAATCGAATCGAATCGACATGAATCAAAAAGAATCGAATCAAAACGAATCGAAAAGAAACAAATCAAGTAGAATCTAAAAGAATCGAATCGAATCAAATCGAAAAAATTCGAATAGAATTGAATCGAAAAGAATCAAAACGAATCGAACCGAAGAGAATCGATTCGAATCAAAATAAAAAGTATCGTATCAAATCGAATCGAAAAGAATCATATCAAATAGAATCGAAAGAATGGAATCAAATCCAAAACAATCGAATCGAATCGAAAAGAATCGAATTGAACGGAATGGAATCGAAAAGAATACAATAGAATAGAATCGAAAGAAATCGAATAGAAACAAATCAAATCAAAAAGAATCGAATTGAATTGATCCTAACCAAAATAAGCGAAATGAATCGACTCGAACCGAAAAAAATCAAATCGAAAAGAATCTAATCTCAACGAAAATCATCGAAATGAATAGAATCGAAAAGAATCGAATTGAATCAAATCGAAAAGAATCGAATGGAATCCAATCGAAAAGAACCAAATTGATTCGAAACGAAAGAAATTGAATCCAATCGAAAAGAATCGAATGGAATCGAATCGAAAAGAATCGAATTCAATCAAAACGAATCGATTCGAATGGAATAGAAAGTAATAGAATAGAATCGAAAAGAATCAAATCGAATCGAAAAGAATCGAATCGAAAAGAATTGAATCGAATCGAAAAGAAACGAATCGAACCGAATCAAAAAGAAAACAATCGAATCGAATCAAATACAAAAGAATCGCTTTGAATAGCATAGAATTGTAAAGAATCGAATCAATCGAACTGAAAACAATCGAATCGAAAAGAATCGAATCAAAAAAAGTCGAATCGAAACGAAAACAATCGAATCGAATCGAATCTAAAAGAATCGTATTGAATTGAATCGAGTCGAAAAGACTCGAATCAAAAAGACTCGAATCGAATTGAATCAAATCGAAAAGAATCTAATAGAAACCACTCGAACAGAATCAAATCGAAATGATTCAAAATGAATCGAATAGAATAGAATCGAAAAAAATCGAATAGAATCGAAACGAATCGAAACGAAATGAATCGAAGAGAATCGATTAGAATCGAAATGAAAAGAATCGTATTGAATCGAATCGAAAAGAATCAAATCAAATCGAATCGAAAGAATTGAATCAAATCGAAAAGAATCTAATCGAATCGAAAAGAATCGAACTGAATGGAATCAAATCGAAAAGAATCCAATCGAATCGAAAAGAATCGAATCAAATTTAATGGAATCGAAAAGAATCGAATTGAATCGAAAAGAATCGAAATGAAACAAATCAGATCAAATGGAAAAGCATCAAATCGAATTGAAAAGAATCGAATGAGATCGAAATGAATCGAATCAAAAAGACTCGAATCGAAAAGAATCGAATTGAAAAGAATCGAATCGAATCGAAAAGACTCGAATCGAATTAAAAATATCAAATCGAATCGAATCGCAAAGAATCGAACTGAAAAGACTCGAATTGAAACGAATCGATTTGAAACGACAAGAATCGAATCGAATCGAATTGAAAGAATCGAATTGAATAGAAAAAAATCGAATAGAAAAGAATCGAACCGAAAAGAAAAGAATCAAATTGAATCAGTCGATTAAATTCTAGTCGAATCGAATCAAAAAGCATGAAATCGAGTCGAATCGAATCGAAAAGAATCGAATCGAATCGAAAAGAATCGAATTGTATCTAATCAAAAAGAATCGTATCGTATCGACTCGAATCGAAAAGAATCCAATTGCATCATCGAATGGAAACTAATCGAATTGAATAGAATAGAAAAGAATCGAATCGAATCAAATCGAAAACAAATTGAATTGATCGAAAAGAATCGAATTGAATCAAATCGAATCGAAATGAAAAGAATCGAATCGATTCAAATAGAAAAGAATCGAATCGAAAAGAATCAAATCGACACGAAAAGAATCGAATCGAATCAAAAAGTATCGAATTGATTCGAAAATATTCGATTCGAAAAGAATCGAATTGAAATGAATCCGATCGAAATGGAAAGAATCTACTCGATTCGAATCCAAAAGAATCGAATCCAAAAGAATCGAATCGAATCCAAAAGAATCGAATTGAATTGAATCAAAAGAAATGAATTGAATTGAATCAAAAAGGAACTAATCGAATCAAATCGAAAAAAATCGAATAGAATCAAAAAGAATCGAATAGATTCGAATAAAAAAGAATCGAATTGAGGGATCCCTGGGTGGCGCTGCGGTTTAGCGCCTGCCTTTGGCCCAGGGCGCGATCCTGGAGACCCGGGATCGAGTCAAATCGAAAAGAATCGAATTCCATGTAACGAAAAGATTCGAATTGAAAAGAATCGAATCGAAACAAAAGAATCGAATCGAATCGACATGAATCAAAAAGAATCGAATCAAAACGAATCGAAAAGAAACAAATCAAGTAGAATCTAAAAGAATCGAATCGAATCAAATCGAAAAAATTCGAATAGAATTGAATCGAAAAGAATCAAAACGAATCGAACCGAAGAGAATCGATTCGAATCAAAATAAAAAGTATCGTATCAAATCGAATCGAAAAGAATCATATCAAATAGAATCGAAAGAATGGAATCAAATCTAAAACAATCGAATCGAATCGAAAAGAATCGGATTGAACGGAATAGAATCGAAAAGAATAGAATAGAATCGAAAGAAATCGAATAGAATCAAATCAAATCAAAAAGAATCGAATTGAATTGATCCTAACCAAAATAAGCGAAATGAATCGACTCGAACCGAAAAAAATCAAATCGAAAAGAATCTAATCTCAACGAAAATCATCGAAATGAATAGAATCGAAAAGAATCGAATTGAATCAAATCGAAAAGAATCGAATGGAATCCAATCGAAAAGAACCAAATTGATTCGAATCGAAACAAATTGAATCCAATCGAAAAGAATCTAATTGAATCGAATCGAAAAGAATCGAATTCAATCAAAACGAATCGATTCGAATGGAATAGAAAGTAATAGAATAGAATCGAAAAGAATCAAATCGAATCGAAAAGAATCGAATCGAAAAGAATTGAATCGAATCGAAAAGAAACGAATCGAACCGAATCAAAAAGAAAACAATCGAATCGAATCAAATACAAAAGAATCGCTTTGAATAGCATAGAATTGTAAAGAATCGAATCAATCGAACTGAAAACAATCGAATCGAAAAGAATCGAATCAAAAAAAGTCGAATCGAAACGAAAACAATCGAATCGAATCGAATCTAAAAGAATCGTATTGAATTGAATCGAGTCGAAAAGACTCGAATCAAAAAGACTCGAATCGAATTGAATCAAATCGAAAAGAATGTAATAGTAACCACTCGAACAGAATCAAATCGAAATGATTCAAAATGAATCGAATAGAATAGAATCGAAAAAAATCGAATAGAATCGAAACGAATCGAAACGAAATGAATCGAAGAGAATCGATTAGAAACGAAATGAAAAGAATCGTATTGAATCGAATCGAAAAGAATCAAATCAAATCGAATCGAAAGAATTGAATCAAATCGAAAAGAATCCAATCGAATCGAAAAGAATCGAACTGAATGGAATCAAATCGAAAAGAATCCAATCGAAAAGAAAAGAATCGAATCAAATTTAATGGAATCGAAAAGAATCGAATTGAATCGAAAAGAATCGAAATGAAACAAATCAGATCCAATGGAAAAGCATCAAATCGAATTGAAAAGAATCGAATCGAATCGAAATGAATCGAATCAAAAAGACTCGAATCGAAAAGAATCGAATTGAAAAGAATCGAATCGAATCGAAAAGACTCGAATCGAATTAAAAATATCAAATCGAATCGAATCGCAAAGAATCGAACTGAAAAGACTCGAATTGAAACGAATCGATTTGAAACGACAAGAATCGAATCGAATCGAATTGAAAGAATCGAATTGAATAGAAAAAAATCGAATAGAAAAGAATCGAACCGAAAAGAAAAGAATCAAATTGAATCAGTCGATTAAATTCTAGTCGAATCGAATCAAAAAGCATGAAATCGAGTCGAATCGAATCGAAAAGAATCGAATCGAATCGAAAAGAATCGAATTGTATCTAATCAAAAAGAATCGTATCGTATCGACTCGAATCGAAAAGAATCCAATTGCATCATCGAATGGAAACTAATCGAATTGAATAGAATAGAAAAGAATCGAATCGAATCAAATCGAAAACAAATTGAATTGATCGAAAAGAATCGAATTGAATCAAATCGAATCGAAATGAAAAGAATCGAATCGATTCAAATAGAAAAGAATCGAATCGAAAAGAATCAAATCGACACGAAAAGAATCGAATCGAATCAAAAAGTATCGAATGGATTCGAAAACATTCGAATCGAAAAGAATCGAATTGAAATGAATCCGATCGAAATGGAAAGAATCTACTCGATTCGAATCCAAAAGAATCGAATCCAAAAGAATCGAATCGAATCCAAAAGAATCGAATTGAATTGAATCAAAAGAAATGAATTGAATTGAATCAAAAAGGAACTAATCGAATCAAATCGAAAAAAATCGAATAGAATCAAAAAGAATCGAATAGATTCGAATAAAAAAGAATCGAATTGAGGGATCCCTGGGTGGCGCTGCGGTTTAGCGCCTGCCTTTGGCCCAGGGCGCGATCCTGGAGACCCGGGATCGAGTCAAATCGAAAAGAATCGAATTCCATGTAACGAAAAGATTCGAATTGAAAAGAATCGAATCGAAACAAAAGAATCGAATCGAATCGACATGAATCAAAAAGAATCGAATCAAAACGAATCGAAAAGAAACAAATCAAGTAGAATCTAAAAGAATCGAATCGAATCAAATCGAAAAAATTCGAATAGAATTGAATCGAAAAGAATCAAAACGAATCGAACCGAAGAGAATCGATTCGAATCAAAATAAAAAGTATCGTATCAAATCGAATCGAAAAGAATCATATCAAATAGAATCGAAAGAATGGAATCAAATCTAAAACAATCGAATCGAATGGAAAAGAATCGGATTGAATGGAATAGAATCGAAAAGAATAGAATAGAATCGAAAGAAATCGAATAGAATCAAATCAAATCAAAAAGAATCGAATTGAATTGATCCTAACCAAAATAAGCGAAATGAATCGACTCGAACCAAAAAAAATCAAATCGAAAAGAATCTAATCTCAACGAAAATAATCGAAATGAATAGAATCGAAAAGAATCGAATTGAATCAAATCGAAAAGAATCTAATGGAATCCAATCGAAAAGAATCAAATTGATTCGAATCGAAACAAATTGAATCCAATCGAAAAGAATCTAATTGAATCGAATCGAAAAAAATCGAATCAAAAAGACTCGAATCGAAAAGAATCGAATTGAAAAGAATCGAATCGAATCGAAAAGACTCGAATCGAATTAAAAATATCAAATCGAATCGAATCGCAAAGAATCGAATTGAAAAGACTCGAATTGAAACGAATCGATTTGAAACGAAAAGAATCGAATCGAATCGAATTGAAAGAATCGAATTGAATAGAAAAAAATCGAATAGAAAAGAATTGAACCGAAAAGAAAAGAATCAAATTGAATCAGTCGATTAAATTCTAGTCGAATCGAATCAAAAAGCATGAAATCGAGTCGAATCGAATCAAAAAGAATCGAATCGAATCGAAAAGAATCGAATTGTATCTAATCGAAAAGAATCTAATCTCAACGAAAATAATCGAAATGAATAGAATCGAAAAGAATCGAATTGAATCAATTCGAAAAGAATCGAATGGAATCCAATGGAAAAGAATCAAATTGATTCGAATCGAAACAAATTGAATCCAATCGAAAAGAATCTAATTGAATCGAATCGAAAAGAATCGATTTCAATCAAAACGAATCGATTCGAATGGAAGAGAAAAGAATAGAATAGAATCGAATCGAAAAGAATCAAATCGAATCGAAAAGAATCGAATCGAAAAGAATTGAATCGAATCGAAAAGAAACGAATCGAACCGAATCAAAAAGAAAACAATCGAATCGAATCAAATACAAAAGAATCGCTTTGAATAGCATAGAATTGTAAAGAATCGAATCAATCGAACTGAAAACAATCGAATCGAAAAGAATCGAATCAAAAAAAGTCGAATCGAAACGAAAACAATCGAATCGAATCGAATCTAAAAGAATCGTATTGAATTGAATCGAGTCGAAAAGACTCGAATCAAAAAGACTCGAATCGAATTGAATCAAATCGAAAAGAATGTAATAGAAACCACTCGAACAGAATCAAATCGAAATGATTCAAAATGAATCGAATAGAATAGAATCGAAAAAAATCGAATAGAATCGAAACGAATCGAAACGAAATGAATCGAAGAGAATCGATTAGAAACGAAATGAAAAGAATCGTATTGAATCGAATCGAAAAGAATCAAATCAAATCGAATCGAAAGAATGGAATCAAATCGAAAAGAATCCAATCGAATCGAAAAGAATCGAACTGAATGGAATCAAATCGAAAAGAATCCAATCGAAAAGAAAAGAATCGAATCAAATTTAATGGAATCGAAAAGAATCGAATTGAATCGAAAAGAATCGAAATGAAACAAATCAGATCCAATGGAAAAGCATCAAATCGAATTGAAAAGAATCGAATCGAATCGAAATGAATCGAATCAAAAAGACTCGAATCGAAAAGAATCGAATTGAAAAGAATCGAATCGAATCGAAAAGACTCGAATCGAATTAAAAATATCAAATCGAATCGAATCGCAAAGAATCGAACTGAAAAGACTCGAATTGAAACGAATCGATTTGAAACGACAAGAATCGAATCGAATCGAATTGAAAGAATCAAATTGAATAGAAAAAAATCGAATAGAAAAGAATCGAACCGAAAAGAAAAGAATCAAATTGAATCAGTCGATTAAATTCTAGTCGAATCGAATCAAAAAGCATGAAATCGAGTCGAATCGAATCGAAAAGAATCGAATCGAATCGAAAAGAATCGAATTGTATCTAATCAAAAAGAATCGTATCGTATCGACTCGAATCGAAAAGAATCCAATTGCATCATCGAATGGAAACTAATCGAATTGAATAGAATAGAAAAGAATCGAATCGAATCAAATCGAAAACAAATTGAATTGATCGAAAAGAATCGAATTGAATCAAATCGAATCGAAATGAAAAGAATCGAATCGATTCAAATAGAAAAGAATCGAATCGAAAAGAATCAAATCGACACGAAAAGAATCGAATCGAATCAAAAAGTATCGAATTGATTCGAAAATATTCGATTCGAAAAGAATCGAATTGAAATGAATCCGATCGAAATGGAAAGAATCTACTCGATTCGAATCCAAAAGAATCGAATCCAAAAGAATCGAATCGAATCCAAAAGAATCGAATTGAATTGAATCAAAAGAAATGAATTGAATTGAATCAAAAAGGAACTAATCGAATCAAATCGAAAAAAATCGAATAGAATCAAAAAGAATCGAATAGATTCGAATAAAAAAGAATCGAATTGAGGGATCCCTGGGTGGCGCTGCGGTTTAGCGCCTGCCTTTGGCCCAGGGCGCGATCCTGGAGACCCGGGATCGAGTCAAATCGAAAAGAATCGAATTCCATGTGACGAAAAGATTCGAATTGAAAAGAATCGAATCGAAACAAAAGAATCGAATCGAATCGACATGAATCAAAAAGAATCGAATCAAAACGAATCGAAAAGAAACAAATCAAGTAGAATCTAAAAGAATCGAATCGAATCAAATCGAAAAAATTCGAATAGAATTGAATCGAAAAGAATCAAAACGAATCGAACCGAAGAGAATCGATTCGAATCAAAATAAAAAGTATCGTATCAAATCGAATCGAAAAGAATCATATCAAATAGAATCGAAAGAATGGAATCAAATCTAAAACAATCGAATCGAATCGAAAAGAATCGGATTGAACGGAATAGAATCGAAAAGAATAGAATAGAATCGAAAGAAATCGAATAGAATCAAATCAAATCAAAAAGAATCGAATTGAATTGATCCTAACCAAAATAAGCGAAATGAATCGACTCGAACCGAAAAAAATCAAATCGAAAAGAATCTAATCTCAACGAAAATCATCGAAATGAATAGAATCGAAAAGAATCGAATTGAATCAAATCGAAAAGAATCGAATGGAATCCAATCGAAAAGAACCAAATTGATTCGAATCGAAACAAATTGAATCCAATCGAAAAGAATCTAATTGAATCGAATCGAAAAGAATCGAATTCAATCAAAACGAATCGATTCGAATGGAATAGAAAGTAATAGAATAGAATCGAAAAGAATCAAATCGAATCGAAAAGAATCGAATCGAAAAGAATTGAATCGAATCGAAAAGAAACGAATCGAACCGAATCAAAAAGAAAACAATCGAATCGAATCAAATACAAAAGAATCGCTTTGAATAGCATAGAATTGTAAAGAATCGAATCAATCGAACTGAAAACAATCGAATCGAAAAGAATCGAATCAAAAAAAGTCGAATCGAAACGAAAACAATCGAATCGAATCGAATCTAAAAGAATCGTATTGAATTGAATCGAGTCGAAAAGACTCGAATCAAAAAGACTCGAATCGAATTGAATCAAATCGAAAAGAATGTAATAGTAACCACTCGAACAGAATCAAATCGAAATGATTCAAAATGAATCGAATAGAATAGAATCGAAAAAAATCGAATAGAATCGAAACGAATCGAAACGAAATGAATCGAAGAGAATCGATTAGAAACGAAATGAAAAGAATCGTATTGAATCGAATCGAAAAGAATCAAATCAAATCGAATCGAAAGAATTGAATCAAATCGAAAAGAATCCAATCGAATCGAAAAGAATCGAACTGAATGGAATCAAATCGAAAAGAATCCAATCGAAAAGAAAAGAATCGAATCAAATTTAATGGAATCGAAAAGAATCGAATTGAATCGAAAAGAATCGAAATGAAACAAATCAGATCCAATGGAAAAGCATCAAATCGAATTGAAAAGAATCGAATCGAATCGAAATGAATCGAATCAAAAAGACTCGAATCGAAAAGAATCGAATTGAAAAGAATCGAATCGAATCGAAAAGACTCGAATCGAATTAAAAATATCAAATCGAATCGAATCGCAAAGAATCGAACTGAAAAGACTCGAATTGAAACGAATCGATTTGAAACGACAAGAATCGAATCGAATCGAATTGAAAGAATCGAATTGAATAGAAAAAAATCGAATAGAAAAGAATCGAACCGAAAAGAAAAGAATCAAATTGAATCAGTCGATTAAATTCTAGTCGAATCGAATCAAAAAGCATGAAATCGAGTCGAATCGAATCGAAAAGAATCGAATCGAATCGAAAAGAATCGAATTGTATCTAATCAAAAAGAATCGTATCGTATCGACTCGAATCGAAAAGAATCCAATTGCATCATCGAATGGAAACTAATCGAATTGAATAGAATAGAAAAGAATCGAATCGAATCAAATCGAAAACAAATTGAATTGATCGAAAAGAATCGAATTGAATCAAATCGAATCGAAATGAAAAGAATCGAATCGATTCAAATAGAAAAGAATCGAATCGAAAAGAATCAAATCGACACGAAAAGAATCGAATCGAATCAAAAAGTATCGAATGGATTCGAAAACATTCGAATCGAAAAGAATCGAATTGAAATGAATCCGATCGAAATGGAAAGAATCTACTCGATTCGAATCCAAAAGAATCGAATCCAAAAGAATCGAATCGAATCCAAAAGAATCGAATTGAATTGAATCAAAAGAAATGAATTGAATTGAATCAAAAAGGAACTAATCGAATCAAATCGAAAAAAATCGAATAGAATCAAAAAGAATCGAATAGATTCGAATAAAAAAGAATCGAATTGAGGGATCCCTGGGTGGCGCTGCGGTTTAGCGCCTGCCTTTGGCCCAGGGCGCGATCCTGGAGACCCGGGATCGAGTCAAATCGAAAAGAATCGAATTCCATGTAACGAAAAGATTCGAATTGAAAAGAATCGAATCGAAACAAAAGAATCGAATCGAATCGACATGAATCAAAAAGAATCGAATCAAAACGAATCGAAAAGAAACAAATCAAGTAGAATCTAAAAGAATCGAATCGAATCAAATCGAAAAAATTCGAATAGAATTGAATCGAAAAGAATCAAAACGAATCGAACCGAAGAGAATCGATTCGAATCAAAATAAAAAGTATCGTATCAAATCGAATCGAAAAGAATCATATCAAATAGAATCGAAAGAATGGAATCAAATCTAAAACAATCGAATCGAATGGAAAAGAATCGGATTGAATGGAATAGAATCGAAAAGAATAGAATAGAATCGAAAGAAATCGAATAGAATCAAATCAAATCAAAAAGAATCGAATTGAATTGATCCTAACCAAAATAAGCGAAATGAATCGACTCGAACCAAAAAAAATCAAATCGAAAAGAATCTAATCTCAACGAAAATAATCGAAATGAATAGAATCGAAAAGAATCGAATTGAATCAAATCGAAAAGAATCTAATGGAATCCAATCGAAAAGAATCAAATTGATTCGAATCGAAACAAATTGAATCCAATCGAAAAGAATCTAATTGAATCGAATCGAAAAAAATCGAATCAAAAAGACTCGAATCGAAAAGAATCGAATTGAAAAGAATCGAATCGAATCGAAAAGACTCGAATCGAATTAAAAATATCAAATCGAATCGAATCGCAAAGAATCGAATTGAAAAGACTCGAATTGAAACGAATCGATTTGAAACGAAAAGAATCGAATCGAATCGAATTGAAAGAATCGAATTGAATAGAAAAAAATCGAATAGAAAAGAATTGAACCGAAAAGAAAAGAATCAAATTGAATCAGTCGATTAAATTCTAGTCGAATCGAATCAAAAAGCATGAAATCGAGTCGAATCGAATCAAAAAGAATCGAATCGAATCGAAAAGAATCGAATTGTATCTAATCGAAAAGAATCTAATCTCAACGAAAATAATCGAAATGAATAGAATCGAAAAGAATCGAATTGAATCAATTCGAAAAGAATCGAATGGAATCCAATGGAAAAGAATCAAATTGATTCGAATCGAAACAAATTGAATCCAATCGAAAAGAATCTAATTGAATCGAATCGAAAAGAATCGATTTCAATCAAAACGAATCGATTCGAATGGAAGAGAAAAGAATAGAATAGAATCGAATCGAAAAGAATCAAATCGAATCGAAAAGAATCGAATCGAAAAGAATTGAATCGAATCGAAAAGAAACGAATCGAACCGAATCAAAAAGAAAACAATCGAATCGAATCAAATACAAAAGAATCGCTTTGAATAGCATAGAATTGTAAAGAATCGAATCAATCGAACTGAAAACAATCGAATCGAAAAGAATCGAATCAAAAAAAGTCGAATCGAAACGAAAACAATCGAATCGAATCGAATCTAAAAGAATCGTATTGAATTGAATCGAGTCGAAAAGACTCGAATCAAAAAGACTCGAATCGAATTGAATCAAATCGAAAAGAATGTAATAGAAACCACTCGAACAGAATCAAATCGAAATGATTCAAAATGAATCGAATAGAATAGAATCGAAAAAAATCGAATAGAATCGAAACGAATCGAAACGAAATGAATCGAAGAGAATCGATTAGAAACGAAATGAAAAGAATCGTATTGAATCGAATCGAAAAGAATCAAATCAAATCGAATCGAAAGAATGGAATCAAATCGAAAAGAATCCAATCGAATCGAAAAGAATCGAACTGAATGGAATCAAATCGAAAAGAATCCAATCGAAAAGAAAAGAATCGAATCAAATTTAATGGAATCGAAAAGAATCGAATTGAATCGAAAAGAATCGAAATGAAACAAATCAGATCCAATGGAAAAGCATCAAATCGAATTGAAAAGAATCGAATCGAATCGAAATGAATCGAATCAAAAAGACTCGAATCGAAAAGAATCGAATTGAAAAGAATCGAATCGAATCGAAAAGACTCGAATCGAATTAAAAATATCAAATCGAATCGAATCGCAAAGAATCGAACTGAAAAGACTCGAATTGAAACGAATCGATTTGAAACGACAAGAATCGAATCGAATCGAATTGAAAGAATCAAATTGAATAGAAAAAAATCGAATAGAAAAGAATCGAACCGAAAAGAAAAGAATCAAATTGAATCAGTCGATTAAATTCTAGTCGAATCGAATCAAAAAGCATGAAATCGAGTCGAATCGAATCGAAAAGAATCGAATCGAATCGAAAAGAATCGAATTGTATCTAATCAAAAAGAATCGTATCGTATCGACTCGAATCGAAAAGAATCCAATTGCATCATCGAATGGAAACTAATCGAATTGAATAGAATAGAAAAGAATCGAATCGAATCAAATCGAAAACAAATTGAATTGATCGAAAAGAATCGAATTGAATCAAATCGAATCGAAATGAAAAGAATCGAATCGATTCAAATAGAAAAGAATCGAATCGAAAAGAATCAAATCGACACGAAAAGAATCGAATCGAATCAAAAAGTATCGAATTGATTCGAAAATATTCGATTCGAAAAGAATCGAATTGAAATGAATCCGATCGAAATGGAAAGAATCTACTCGATTCGAATCCAAAAGAATCGAATCCAAAAGAATCGAATCGAATCCAAAAGAATCGAATTGAATTGAATCAAAAGAAATGAATTGAATTGAATCAAAAAGGAACTAATCGAATCAAATCGAAAAAAATCGAATAGAATCAAAAAGAATCGAATAGATTCGAATAAAAAAGAATCGAATTGAGGGATCCCTGGGTGGCGCTGCGGTTTAGCGCCTGCCTTTGGCCCAGGGCGCGATCCTGGAGACCCGGGATCGAGTCAAATCGAAAAGAATCGAATTCCATGTGACGAAAAGATTCGAATTGAAAAGAATCGAATCGAAACAAAAGAATCGAATCGAATCGACATGAATCAAAAAGAATCGAATCAAAACGAATCGAAAAGAAACAAATCAAGTAGAATCTAAAAGAATCGAATCGAATCAAATCGAAAAAATTCGAATAGAATTGAATCGAAAAGAATCAAAACGAATCGAACCGAAGAGAATCGATTCGAATCAAAATAAAAAGTATCGTATCAAATCGAATCGAAAAGAATCATATCAAATAGAATCGAAAGAATGGAATCAAATCTAAAACAATCGAATCGAATCGAAAAGAATCGGATTGAACGGAATAGAATCGAAAAGAATAGAATAGAATCGAAAGAAATCGAATAGAATCAAATCAAATCAAAAAGAATCGAATTGAATTGATCCTAACCAAAATAAGCGAAATGAATCGACTCGAACCGAAAAAAATCAAATCGAAAAGAATCTAATCTCAACGAAAATCATCGAAATGAATAGAATCGAAAAGAATCGAATTGAATCAAATCGAAAAGAATCGAATGGAATCCAATCGAAAAGAACCAAATTGATTCGAATCGAAACAAATTGAATCCAATCGAAAAGAATCGAATGGAATCGAATCGAAAAGAATCGAATTCAATCAAAACGAATCGATTCGAATGGAATAGAAAGTAATAGAATAGAATCGAAAAGAATCAAATCGAATCGAAAAGAATCGAATCGAAAAGAATTGAATCGAATCGAAAAGAAACGAATCGAACCGAATCAAAAAGAAAACAATCGAATCGAATCAAATACAAAAGAATCGCTTTGAATAGCATAGAATTGTAAAGAATCGAATCAATCGAACTGAAAACAATCGAATCGAAAAGAATCGAATCAAAAAAAGTCGAATCGAAACGAAAACAATCGAATCGAATCGAATCTAAAAGAATCGTATTGAATTGAATCGAGTCGAAAAGACTCGAATCAAAAAGACTCGAATCGAATTGAATCAAATCGAAAAGAATGTAATAGTAACCACTCGAACAGAATCAAATCGAAATGATTCAAAATGAATCGAATAGAATAGAATCGAAAAAAATCGAATAGAATCGAAACGAATCGAAACGAAATGAATCGAAGAGAATCGATTAGAAACGAAATGAAAAGAATCGTATTGAATCGAATCGAAAAGAATCAAATCAAATCGAATCGAAAGAATTGAATCAAATCGAAAAGAATCCAATCGAATCGAAAAGAATCGAACTGAATGGAATCAAATCGAAAAGAATCCAATCGAAAAGAAAAGAATCGAATCAAATTTAATGGAATCGAAAAGAATCGAATTGAATCGAAAAGAATCGAAATGAAACAAATCAGATCCAATGGAAAAGCATCAAATCGAATTGAAAAGAATCGAATCGAATCGAAATGAATCGAATCAAAAAGACTCGAATCGAAAAGAATCGAATTGAAAAGAATCGAATCGAATCGAAAAGACTCGAATCGAATTAAAAATATCAAATCGAATCGAATCGCAAAGAATCGAACTGAAAAGACTCGAATTGAAACGAATCGATTTGAAACGACAAGAATCGAATCGAATCGAATTGAAAGAATCGAATTGAATAGAAAAAAATCGAATAGAAAAGAATCGAACCGAAAAGAAAAGAATCAAATTGAATCAGTCGATTAAATTCTAGTCGAATCGAATCAAAAAGCATGAAATCGAGTCGAATCGAATCGAAAAGAATCGAATCGAATCGAAAAGAATCGAATTGTATCTAATCAAAAAGAATCGTATCGTATCGACTCGAATCGAAAAGAATCCAATTGCATCATCGAATGGAAACTAATCGAATTGAATAGAATAGAAAAGAATCGAATCGAATCAAATCGAAAACAAATTGAATTGATCGAAAAGAATCGAATTGAATCAAATCGAATCGAAATGAAAAGAATCGAATCGATTCAAATAGAAAAGAATCGAATCGAAAAGAATCAAATCGACACGAAAAGAATCGAATCGAATCAAAAAGTATCGAATGGATTCGAAAACATTCGAATCGAAAAGAATCGAATTGAAATGAATCCGATCGAAATGGAAAGAATCTACTCGATTCGAATCCAAAAGAATCGAATCCAAAAGAATCGAATCGAATCCAAAAGAATCGAATTGAATTGAATCAAAAGAAATGAATTGAATTGAATCAAAAAGGAACTAATCGAATCAAATCGAAAAAAATCGAATAGAATCAAAAAGAATCGAATAGATTCGAATAAAAAAGAATCGAATTGAGGGATCCCTGGGTGGCGCTGCGGTTTAGCGCCTGCCTTTGGCCCAGGGCGCGATCCTGGAGACCCGGGATCGAGTCAAATCGAAAAGAATCGAATTCCATGTAACGAAAAGATTCGAATTGAAAAGAATCGAATCGAAACAAAAGAATCGAATCGAATCGACATGAATCAAAAAGAATCGAATCAAAACGAATCGAAAAGAAACAAATCAAGTAGAATCTAAAAGAATCGAATCGAATCAAATCGAAAAAATTCGAATAGAATTGAATCGAAAAGAATCAAAACGAATCGAACCGAAGAGAATCGATTCGAATCAAAATAAAAAGTATCGTATCAAATCGAATCGAAAAGAATCATATCAAATAGAATCGAAAGAATGGAATCAAATCTAAAACAATCGAATCGAATGGAAAAGAATCGGATTGAATGGAATAGAATCGAAAAGAATAGAATAGAATCGAAAGAAATCGAATAGAATCAAATCAAATCAAAAAGAATCGAATTGAATTGATCCTAACCAAAATAAGCGAAATGAATCGACTCGAACCAAAAAAAATCAAATCGAAAAGAATCTAATCTCAACGAAAATAATCGAAATGAATAGAATCGAAAAGAATCGAATTGAATCAAATCGAAAAGAATCTAATGGAATCCAATCGAAAAGAATCAAATTGATTCGAATCGAAACAAATTGAATCCAATCGAAAAGAATCTAATTGAATCGAATCGAAAAAAATCGAATCAAAAAGACTCGAATCGAAAAGAATCGAATTGAAAAGAATCGAATCGAATCGAAAAGACTCGAATCGAATTAAAAATATCAAATCGAATCGAATCGCAAAGAATCGAATTGAAAAGACTCGAATTGAAACGAATCGATTTGAAACGAAAAGAATCGAATCGAATCGAATTGAAAGAATCGAATTGAATAGAAAAAAATCGAATAGAAAAGAATTGAACCGAAAAGAAAAGAATCAAATTGAATCAGTCGATTAAATTCTAGTCGAATCGAATCAAAAAGCATGAAATCGAGTCGAATCGAATCAAAAAGAATCGAATCGAATCGAAAAGAATCGAATTGTATCTAATCGAAAAGAATCTAATCTCAACGAAAATAATCGAAATGAATAGAATCGAAAAGAATCGAATTGAATCAATTCGAAAAGAATCGAATGGAATCCAATGGAAAAGAATCAAATTGATTCGAATCGAAACAAATTGAATCCAATCGAAAAGAATCTAATTGAATCGAATCGAAAAGAATCGATTTCAATCAAAACGAATCGATTCGAATGGAAGAGAAAAGAATAGAATAGAATCGAATCGAAAAGAATCAAATCGAATCGAAAAGAATCGAATCGAAAAGAATTGAATCGAATCGAAAAGAAACGAATCGAACCGAATCAAAAAGAAAACAATCGAATCGAATCAAATACAAAAGAATCGCTTTGAATAGCATAGAATTGTAAAGAATCGAATCAATCGAACTGAAAACAATCGAATCGAAAAGAATCGAATCAAAAAAAGTCGAATCGAAACGAAAACAATCGAATCGAATCGAATCTAAAAGAATCGTATTGAATTGAATCGAGTCGAAAAGACTCGAATCAAAAAGACTCGAATCGAATTGAATCAAATCGAAAAGAATGTAATAGAAACCACTCGAACAGAATCAAATCGAAATGATTCAAAATGAATCGAATAGAATAGAATCGAAAAAAATCGAATAGAATCGAAACGAATCGAAACGAAATGAATCGAAGAGAATCGATTAGAAACGAAATGAAAAGAATCGTATTGAATCGAATCGAAAAGAATCAAATCAAATCGAATCGAAAGAATGGAATCAAATCGAAAAGAATCCAATCGAATCGAAAAGAATCGAACTGAATGGAATCAAATCGAAAAGAATCCAATCGAAAAGAAAAGAATCGAATCAAATTTAATGGAATCGAAAAGAATCGAATTGAATCGAAAAGAATCGAAATGAAACAAATCAGATCCAATGGAAAAGCATCAAATCGAATTGAAAAGAATCGAATCGAATCGAAATGAATCGAATCAAAAAGACTCGAATCGAAAAGAATCGAATTGAAAAGAATCGAATCGAATCGAAAAGACTCGAATCGAATTAAAAATATCAAATCGAATCGAATCGCAAAGAATCGAACTGAAAAGACTCGAATTGAAACGAATCGATTTGAAACGACAAGAATCGAATCGAATCGAATTGAAAGAATCAAATTGAATAGAAAAAAATCGAATAGAAAAGAATCGAACCGAAAAGAAAAGAATCAAATTGAATCAGTCGATTAAATTCTAGTCGAATCGAATTAAAAAGCATGAAATCGAGTCGAATCGAATCGAAAAGAATCGAATCGAATCGAAAAGAATCGAATTGTATCTAATCAAAAAGAATCGTATCGTATCGACTCGAATCGAAAAGAATCCAATTGCATCATCGAATGGAAACTAATCGAATTGAATAGAATAGAAAAGAATCGAATCGAATCAAATCGAAAACAAATTGAATTGATCGAAAAGAATCGAATTGAATCAAATCGAATCGAAATGAAAAGAATCGAATCGATTCAAATAGAAAAGAATCGAATCGAAAAGAATCAAATCGACACGAAAAGAATCGAATCGAATCAAAAAGTATCGAATTGATTCGAAAATATTCGATTCGAAAAGAATCGAATTGAAATGAATCCGATCGAAATGGAAAGAATCTACTCGATTCGAATCCAAAAGAATCGAATCCAAAAGAATCGAATCGAATCCAAAAGAATCGAATTGAATTGAATCAAAAGAAATGAATTGAATTGAATCAAAAAGGAACTAATCGAATCAAATCGAAAAAAATCGAATAGAATCAAAAAGAATCGAATAGATTCGAATAAAAAAGAATCGAATTGAGGGATCCCTGGGTGGCGCTGCGGTTTAGCGCCTGCCTTTGGCCCAGGGCGCGATCCTGGAGACCCGGGATCGAGTCAAATCGAAAAGAATCGAATTCCATGTGACGAAAAGATTCGAATTGAAAAGAATCGAATCGAAACAAAAGAATCGAATCGAATCGACATGAATCAAAAAGAATCGAATCAAAACGAATCGAAAAGAAACAAATCAAGTAGAATCTAAAAGAATCGAATCGAATCAAATCGAAAAAATTCGAATAGAATTGAATCGAAAAGAATCAAAACGAATCGAACCGAAGAGAATCGATTCGAATCAAAATAAAAAGTATCGTATCAAATCGAATCGAAAAGAATCATATCAAATAGAATCGAAAGAATGGAATCAAATCTAAAACAATCGAATCGAATCGAAAAGAATCGGATTGAACGGAATAGAATCGAAAAGAATAGAATAGAATCGAAAGAAATCGAATAGAATCAAATCAAATCAAAAAGAATCGAATTGAATTGATCCTAACCAAAATAAGCGAAATGAATCGACTCGAACCGAAAAAAATCAAATCGAAAAGAATCTAATCTCAACGAAAATCATCGAAATGAATAGAATCGAAAAGAATCGAATTGAATCAAATCGAAAAGAATCGAATGGAATCCAATCGAAAAGAACCAAATTGATTCGAATCGAAACAAATTGAATCCAATCGAAAAGAATCTAATTGAATCGAATCGAAAAGAATCGAATTCAATCAAAACGAATCGATTCGAATGGAATAGAAAGTAATAGAATAGAATCGAAAAGAATCAAATCGAATCGAAAAGAATCGAATCGAAAAGAATTGAATCGAATCGAAAAGAAACGAATCGAACCGAATCAAAAAGAAAACAATCGAATCGAATCAAATACAAAAGAATCGCTTTGAATAGCATAGAATTGTAAAGAATCGAATCAATCGAACTGAAAACAATCGAATCGAAAAGAATCGAATCAAAAAAAGTCGAATCGAAACGAAAACAATCGAATCGAATCGAATCTAAAAGAATCGTATTGAATTGAATCGAGTCGAAAAGACTCGAATCAAAAAGACTCGAATCGAATTGAATCAAATCGAAAAGAATGTAATAGTAACCACTCGAACAGAATCAAATCGAAATGATTCAAAATGAATCGAATAGAATAGAATCGAAAAAAATCGAATAGAATCGAAACGAATCGAAACGAAATGAATCGAAGAGAATCGATTAGAAACGAAATGAAAAGAATCGTATTGAATCGAATCGAAAAGAATCAAATCAAATCGAATCGAAAGAATTGAATCAAATCGAAAAGAATCCAATCGAATCGAAAAGAATCGAACTGAATGGAATCAAATCGAAAAGAATCCAATCGAAAAGAAAAGAATCGAATCAAATTTAATGGAATCGAAAAGAATCGAATTGAATCGAAAAGAATCGAAATGAAACAAATCAGATCCAATGGAAAAGCATCAAATCGAATTGAAAAGAATCGAATCGAATCGAAATGAATCGAATCAAAAAGACTCGAATCGAAAAGAATCGAATTGAAAAGAATCGAATCGAATCGAAAAGACTCGAATCGAATTAAAAATATCAAATCGAATCGAATCGCAAAGAATCGAACTGAAAAGACTCGAATTGAAACGAATCGATTTGAAACGACAAGAATCGAATCGAATCGAATTGAAAGAATCGAATTGAATAGAAAAAAATCGAATAGAAAAGAATCGAACCGAAAAGAAAAGAATCAAATTGAATCAGTCGATTAAATTCTAGTCGAATCGAATCAAAAAGCATGAAATCGAGTCGAATCGAATCGAAAAGAATCGAATCGAATCGAATCGAAAAGAATCGAATTGTATCTAATCAAAAAGAATCGTATCGTATCGACTCGAATCGAAAAGAATCCAATTGCATCATCGAATGGAAACTAATCGAATTGAATAGAATAGAAAAGAATCGAATCGAATCAAATCGAAAACAAATTGAATTGATCGAAAAGAATCGAATTGAATCAAATCGAATCGAAATGAAAAGAATCGAATCGATTCAAATAGAAAAGAATCGAATCGAAAAGAATCAAATCGACACGAAAAGAATCGAATCGAATCAAAAAGTATCGAATGGATTCGAAAACATTCGAATCGAAAAGAATCGAATTGAAATGAATCCGATCGAAATGGAAAGAATCTACTCGATTCGAATCCAAAAGAATCGAATCCAAAAGAATCGAATCGAATCCAAAAGAATCGAATTGAATTGAATCAAAAGAAATGAATTGAATTGAATCAAAAAGGAACTAATCGAATCAAATCGAAAAAAATCGAATAGAATCAAAAAGAATCGAATAGATTCGAATAAAAAAGAATCGAATTGAGGGATCCCTGGGTGGCGCTGCGGTTTAGCGCCTGCCTTTGGCCCAGGGCGCGATCCTGGAGACCCGGGATCGAATCAAATCGAAAAGAATCGAATTCCATGTAACGAAAAGATTCGAATTGAAAAGAATCGAATCGAAACAAAAGAATCGAATCGAATCGACATGAATCAAAAAGAATCGAATCAAAACGAATCGAAAAGAAACAAATCAAGTAGAATCTAAAAGAATCGAATCGAATCAAATCGAAAAAATTCGAATAGAATTGAATCGAAAAGAATCAAAACGAATCGAACCGAAGAGAATCGATTCGAATCAAAATAAAAAGTATCGTATCAAATCGAATCGAAAAGAATCATATCAAATAGAATCGAAAGAATGGAATCAAATCTAAAACAATCGAATCGAATGGAAAAGAATCGGATTGAATGGAATAGAATCGAAAAGAATAGAATAGAATCGAAAGAAATCGAATAGAATCAAATCAAATCAAAAAGAATCGAATTGAATTGATCCTAACCAAAATAAGCGAAATGAATCGACTCGAACCAAAAAAAATCAAATCGAAAAGAATCTAATCTCAACGAAAATAATCGAAATGAATAGAATCGAAAAGAATCGAATTGAATCAAATCGAAAAGAATCTAATGGAATCCAATCGAAAAGAATCAAATTGATTCGAATCGAAACAAATTGAATCCAATCGAAAAGAATCTAATTGAATCGAATCGAAAAAAATCGAATCAAAAAGACTCGAATCGAAAAGAATCGAATTGAAAAGAATCGAATCGAAAAGACTCGAATCGAATTAAAAATATCAAATCGAATCGAATCGCAAAGAATCGAATTGAAAAGACTCGAATTGAAACGAATCGATTTGAAACGAAAAGAATCGAATCGAATCGAATTGAAAGAATCGAATTGAATAGAAAAAAATCGAATAGAAAAGAATTGAACCGAAAAGAAAAGAATCAAATTGAATCAGTCGATTAAATTCTAGTCGAATCGAATCAAAAAGCATGAAATCGAGTCGAATCGAATCAAAAAGAATCGAATCGAATCGAAAAGAATCGAATTGTATCTAATCGAAAAGAATCTAATCTCAACGAAAATAATCGAAATGAATAGAATCGAAAAGAATCGAATTGAATCAATTCGAAAAGAATCGAATGGAATCCAATGGAAAAGAATCAAAATGATTCGAATCGAAACAAATTGAATCCAATCGAAAAGAATCTAATTGAATCGAATCGAAAAGAATCGATTTCAATCAAAACGAATCGATTCGAATGGAAGAGAAAAGAATAGAATAGAATCGAATCGAAAAGAATCAAATCGAATCGAAAAGAATCGAATCGAAAAGAATTGAATCGAATCGAAAAGAAACGAATCGAACCGAATCAAAAAGAAAACAATCGAATCGAATCAAATACAAAAGAATCGCTTTGAATAGCATAGAATTGTAAAGAATCGAATCAATCGAACTGAAAACAATCGAATCGAAAAGAATCGAATCAAAAAAAGTCGAATCGAAACGAAAACAATCGAATCGAATCGAATCTAAAAGAATCGTATTGAATTGAATCGAGTCGAAAAGACTCGAATCAAAAAGACTCGAATCGAATTGAATCAAATCGAAAAGAATGTAATAGAAACCACTCGAACAGAATCAAATCGAAATGATTCAAAATGAATCGAATAGAATAGAATCGAAAAAAATCGAATAGAATCGAAACGAATCGAAACGAAATGAATCGAAGAGAATCGATTAGAAACGAAATGAAAAGAATCGTATTGAATCGAATCGAAAAGAATCAAATCAAATCGAATCGAAAGAATGGAATCAAATCGAAAAGAATCCAATCGAATCGAAAAGAATCGAACTGAATGGAATCAAATCGAAAAGAATCCAATCGAAAAGAAAAGAATCGAATCAAATTTAATGGAATCGAAAAGAATCGAATTGAATCGAAAAGAATCGAAATGAAACAAATCAGATCCAATGGAAAAGCATCAAATCGAATTGAAAAGAATCGAATCGAATCGAAATGAATCGAATCAAAAAGACTCGAATCGAAAAGAATCGAATTGAAAAGAATCGAATCGAATCGAAAAGACTCGAATCGAATTAAAAATATCAAATCGAATCGAATCGCAAAGAATCGAACTGAAAAGACTCGAATTGAAACGAATCGATTTCAAACGACAAGAATCGAATCGAATCGAATTGAAAGAATCGAATTGAATAGAAAAAAATCGAATAGAAAAGAATCGAACCGAAAAGAAAAGAATCAAATTGAATCAGTCGATTAAATTCTAGTCGAATCGAATCAAAAAGCATGAAATCGAGTCGAATCGAATCGAAAAGAATCGAATCGAATCGAAAAGAATCGAATTGTATCTAATCAAAAAGAATCGTATCGTATCGACTTGAATCGAAAAGAATCCAATTGCATCATCGAATGGAAACTAATCGAATTGAATAGAATAGAAAAGAATCGAATCGAATCAAATCGAAAACAAATTGAATTGATCGAAAAGAATCGAATTGAATCAAATCGAATCGAAATGAAAAGAATCGAATCGATTCAAATAGAAAAGAATCGAATCGAAAAGAATCAAATCGACACGAAAAGAATCGAATCGAATCAAAAAGTATCGAATGGATTCGAAAACATTCGAATCGAAAAGAATCGAATTGAAATGAATCCGATCGAAATGGAAAGAATCTACTCGATTCGAATCCAAAAGAATCGAATCCAAAAGAATCGAATCGAATCCAAAAGAATCGAATTGAATTGAATCAAAAGAAATGAATTGAATTGAATCAAAAAGGAACTAATCGAATCAAATCGAAAAAAATCGAATAGAATCAAAAAGAATCGAATAGATTCGAATAAAAAAGAATCGAATTGAGGGATCCCTGGGTGGCGCTGCGGTTTAGCGCCTGCCTTTGGCCCAGGGCGCGATCCTGGAGACCCGGGATCGAGTCAAATCGAAAAGAATCGAATTCCATGTAACGAAAAGATTCGAATTGAAAAGAATCGAATCGAAACAAAAGAATCGAATCGAATCGACATGAATCAAAAAGAATCGAATCAAAACGAATCGAAAAGAAACAAATCAAGTAGAATCTAAAAGAATCGAATCGAATCAAATCGAAAAAATTCGAATAGAATTGAATCGAAAAGAATCAAAACGAATCGAACCGAAGAGAATCGATTCGAATCAAAATAAAAAGTATCGTATCAAATCGAATCGAAAAGAATCATATCAAATAGAATCGAAAGAATGGAATCAAATCTAAAACAATCGAATCGAATGGAAAAGAATCGGATTGAATGGAATAGAATCGAAAAGAATAGAATAGAATCGAAAGAAATCGAATAGAATCAAATCAAATCAAAAAGAATCGAATTGAATTGATCCTAACCAAAATAAGCGAAATGAATCGACTCGAACCAAAAAAAATCAAATCGAAAAGAATCTAATCTCAACGAAAATAATCGAAATGAATAGAATCGAAAAGAATCGAATTGAATCAAATCGAAAAGAATCTAATGGAATCCAATCGAAAAGAATCAAATTGATTCGAATCGAAACAAATTGAATCCAATCGAAAAGAATCTAATTGAATCGAATCGAAAAAAATCGAATCAAAAAGACTCGAATCGAAAAGAATCGAATTGAAAAGAATCGAATCGAATCGAAAAGACTCGAATCGAATTAAAAATATCAAATCGAATCGAATCGCAAAGAATCGAATTGAAAAGACTCGAATTGAAACGAATCGATTTGAAACGAAAAGAATCGAATCGAATCGAATTGAAAGAATCGAATTGAATAGAAAAAAATCGAATAGAAAAGAATTGAACCGAAAAGAAAAGAATCAAATTGAATCAGTCGATTAAATTCTAGTCGAATCGAATCAAAAAGCATGAAATCGAGTCGAATCGAATCAAAAAGAATCGAATCGAATCGAAAAGAATCGAATTGTATCTAATCGAAAAGAATCTAATCTCAACGAAAATAATCGAAATGAATAGAATCGAAAAGAATCGAATTGAATCAATTCGAAAAGAATCGAATGGAATCCAATGGAAAAGAATCAAATTGATTCGAATCGAAACAAATTGAATCCAATCGAAAAGAATCTAATTGAATCGAATCGAAAAGAATCGATTTCAATCAAAACGAATCGATTCGAATGGAAGAGAAAAGAATAGAATAGAATCGAATCGAAAAGAATCAAATCGAATCGAAAAGAATCGAATCGAAAAGAATTGAATCGAATCGAAAAGAAACGAATCGAACCGAATCAAAAAGAAAACAATCGAATCGAATCAAATACAAAAGAATCGCTTTGAATAGCATAGAATTGTAAAGAATCGAATCAATCGAACTGAAAACAATCGAATCGAAAAGAATCGAATCAAAAAAAGTCGAATCGAAACGAAAACAATCGAATCGAATCGAATCTAAAAGAATCGTATTGAATTGAATCGAGTCGAAAAGACTCGAATCAAAAAGACTCGAATCGAATTGAATCAAATCGAAAAGAATGTAATAGAAACCACTCGAACAGAATCAAATCGAAATGATTCAAAATGAATCGAATAGAATAGAATCGAAAAAAATCGAATAGAATCGAAACGAATCGAAACGAAATGAATCGAAGAGAATCGATTAGAAACGAAATGAAAAGAATCGTATTGAATCGAATCGAAAAGAATCAAATCAAATCGAATCGAAAGAATGGAATCAAATCGAAAAGAATCCAATCGAATCGAAAAGAATCGAACTGAATGGAATCAAATCGAAAAGAATCCAATCGAAAAGAAAAGAATCGAATCAAATTTAATGGAATCGAAAAGAATCGAATTGAATCGAAAAGAATCGAAATGAAACAAATCAGATCCAATGGAAAAGCATCAAATCGAATTGAAAAGAATCGAATCGAATCGAAATGAATCGAATCAAAAAGACTCGAATCGAAAAGAATCGAATTGAAAAGAATCGAATCGAATCGAAAAGACTCGAATCGAATTAAAAATATCAAATCGAATCGAATCGCAAAGAATCGAACTGAAAAGACTCGAATTGAAACGAATCGATTTGAAACGACAAGAATCGAATCGAATCGAATTGAAAGAATCAAATTGAATAGAAAAAAATCGAATAGAAAAGAATCGAACCGAAAAGAAAAGAATCAAATTGAATCAGTCGATTAAATTCTAGTCGAATCGAATCAAAAAGCATGAAATCGAGTCGAATCGAATCGAAAAGAATCGAATCGAATCGAAAAGAATCGAATTGTATCTAATCAAAAAGAATCGTATCGTATCGACTCGAATCGAAAAGAATCCAATTGCATCATCGAATGGAAACTAATCGAATTGAATAGAATAGAAAAGAATCGAATCGAATCAAATCGAAAACAAATTGAATTGATCGAAAAGAATCGAATTGAATCAAATCGAATCGAAATGAAAAGAATCGAATCGATTCAAATAGAAAAGAATCGAATCGAAAAGAATCAAATCGACACGAAAAGAATCGAATCGAATCAAAAAGTATCGAATTGATTCGAAAATATTCGATTCGAAAAGAATCGAATTGAAATGAATCCGATCGAAATGGAAAGAATCTACTCGATTCGAATCCAAAAGAATCGAATCCAAAAGAATCGAATCGAATCCAAAAGAATCGAATTGAATTGAATCAAAAGAAATGAATTGAATTGAATCAAAAAGGAACTAATCGAATCAAATCGAAAAAAATCGAATAGAATCAAAAAGAATCGAATAGATTCGAATAAAAAAGAATCGAATTGAGGGATCCCTGGGTGGCGCTGCGGTTTAGCGCCTGCCTTTGGCCCAGGGCGCGATCCTGGAGACCCGGGATCGAGTCAAATCGAAAAGAATCGAATTCCATGTGACGAAAAGATTCGAATTGAAAAGAATCGAATCGAAACAAAAGAATCGAATCGAATCGACATGAATCAAAAAGAATCGAATCAAAACGAATCGAAAAGAAACAAATCAAGTAGAATCTAAAAGAATCGAATCGAATCAAATCGAAAAAATTCGAATAGAATTGAATCGAAAAGAATCAAAACGAATCGAACCGAAGAGAATCGATTCGAATCAAAATAAAAAGTATCGTATCAAATCGAATCGAAAAGAATCATATCAAATAGAATCGAAAGAATGGAATCAAATCCAAAACAATCGAATCGAATCGAAAAGAATCGAATTGAACGGAATGGAATCGAAAAGAATACAATAGAATAGAATCGAAAGAAATCGAATAGAAACAAATCAAATCAAAAAGAATCGAATTGAATTGATCCTAACCAAAATAAGCGAAATGAATCGACTCGAACCGAAAAAAATCAAATCGAAAAGAATCTAATCTCAACGAAAATCATCGAAATGAATAGAATCGAAAAGAATCGAATTGAATCAAATCGAAAAGAATCGAATGGAATCCAGTCGAAAAGAACCAAATTGATTCGAAACGAAACAAATTGAATCCAATCGAAAAGAATCGAATGGAATCGAATCGAAAAGAATCGAATTCAATCAAAACGAATCGATTCGAATGGAATAGAAAGTAATAGAATAGAATCGAAAAGAATCAAATCGAATCGAAAAGAATCGAATCGAAAAGAATTGAATCGAATCGAAAAGAAACGAATCGAACCGAATCAAAAAGAAAACAATCGAATCGAATCAAATACAAAAGAATCGCTTTGAATAGCATAGAATTGTAAAGAATCGAATCAATCGAACTGAAAACAATCGAATCGAAAAGAATCGAATCAAAAAAAGTCGAATCGAAACGAAAACAATCGAATCGAATCGAATCTAAAAGAATCGTATTGAATTGAATCGAGTCGAAAAGACTCGAATCAAAAAGACTCGAATCGAATTGAATCAAATCGAAAAGAATCTAATAGAAACCACTCGAACAGAATCAAATCGAAATGATTCAAAATGAATCGAATAGAATAGAATCGAAAAAAATCGAATAGAATCGAAACGAATCGAAACGAAATGAATCGAAGAGAATCGATTAGAATCGAAATGAAAAGAATCGTATTGAATCGAATCGAAAAGAATCAAATCAAATCGAATCGAAAGAATTGAATCAAATCGAAAAGAATCCAATCGAATCGAAAAGAATCGAACTGAATGGAATCAAATCGAAAAGAATCCAATCGAATCGAAAAGAATCGAATCAAATTTAATGGAATCGAAAAGAATCGAATTGAATCGAAAAGAATCGAAATGAAACAAATCAGATCAAATGGAAAAGCATCAAATCGAATTGAAAAGAATCGAATGAGATCGAAATGAATCGAATCAAAAAGACTCGAATCGAAAAGAATCGAATTGAAAAGAATCGAATCGAATCGAAAAGACTCGAATCGAATTAAAAATATCAAATCGAATCGAATCGCAAAGAATCGAACTGAAAAGACTCGAATTGAAACGAATCGATTTGAAACGACAAGAATCGAATCGAATCGAATTGAAAGAATCGAATTGAATAGAAAAAAATCGAATAGAAAAGAATCGAACCGAAAAGAAAAGAATCAAATTGAATCAGTCGATTAAATTCTAGTCGAATCGAATCAAAAAGCATGAAATCGAGTCGAATCGAATCGAAAAGAATCGAATCGAATCGAAAAGAATCGAATTGTATCTAATCAAAAAGAATCGTA